>NC_135236.1:669188888-669488888 GCF_051348905.1 Ranitomeya variabilis | reverse complement strand
AATACGCGCGCGTAAAAATACGCAGCAAATATGCTGTGTGTGAAAGTAGCCTTATACTGCTTTTTTGCAATGGCTTGCATGTATCCATGATGCCTTTCCTTCAAGCTTGACTGCTGTTGGAGTTGTTAACAGGACTTGGAAAGGTCCGTCAAATCTCGGTTCCAGAGTCTTTCTGGTGTGTCTTTTCACGTAGATTTGATCACCAGGTTCCAACTTGTGGCCTCCTTCGAGATTTTCTGGATCTGGAAGGGAAGCAAAAACTTGCGAATGCACTTTAGTTAAACGTTTTTGTAATTCTTGTACATAAGCAGTTAAAGTCTCAGTATTCAACATCAGTTGTTGTGGAAAATAACAACCCAAATTTGCTGCTCTACCAAAAAGAATCTCATGTGGTGACAGCTTAGCCTTCCCCCTTGGGGCGTTTCGGATGGAATACAGGGCAAGTGGTAGACACTCGGTCCAAGGCTTTCCTGTTTCTGCCATGGCCTTCTGGATTTTTAATTTTATTGTTCCATTTAATCTTTCCACTTTACCTGAACTCTGTGGGTGATACGGAGTGTGAAACTGGTTTTCTACTCCCAACATTTTCATAACATTCTGGAATATTTCTCCAGTAAAATGGGTACCCCTATCTGACTCGATCACCTCAGGCATGCCGTAACGGGGTATCAGTTCATGTGCTATTTTAATGGCAGTAGTTTTTGCTGAGGCTTTACGAACTGGATAAGCCTCTGGCCACCCTGAGAACATGTCCACACACACAAGCACATATTCGTATCCATTGTACCTAGGAAGCTGGATGTAGTCGATCTGGAGTCTTTGAAAGGGATACAGTGGTCTTACATGATGCTTGGTTGGGGTTTTAATGGTCTGACCTGGATTGTGTGCCAGGCATATAGCGCATGCAGCACACATGTTCCGAGCGAAATTACCAAAGCCTGGAGCCAACCACCTTTCTTTTACCTTGAGCGTCATACAGTTTGCTGATACATGCGTAGGTAGGTGGAGGTCACTCGCCACTGCGGGGTACCAGGCTCTGGGTAAACACAACAAAGTTCCTTTTTTCCATAATCCTTGCTGATCTTCTGCCCCTTTTTTCTGCCACTGCCCTCGTTCTTCGTCGTCTATCTGTTTCTGAGCTTCCTTCAATCTCTCCTCATCATCTTCAGAGCTATCTAGTGTGTGGGCATGATGTAAGGGTTTACGTGCTGCCTGTTTTGCTGCTTTGTCGGCTTTATCGTTACCCCTGGCTTCCTCGGTGTCGAGTCTCACATGTGCAGCTACCTTTATCACCGCTATTTATTTAGTTTCTTGTGCTGCCTCCAGAATCTGTCTAATGAGGGAGGCATGTTTAACAGGTTGGCCTGAAGCAGTCATATAACCTCTGGCTCTCCATATTACGCCAAAATCGAAAATAATGCCATGTGCATATCTAGAATCAGTGTATATGTTTGCTGTCTGATCTTTGGCTATTTTTAGAGCTTCAACTAATGCCGTAAGTTCTGCTTCTTGTGCAGACTGATTAGCAGGGAGAGGTTCTGCTTTCAGCACTTCATGCTGAGTTACTACCGCATAACCTGTATGAAATTGTCCATTCATATCTGCATATCTACTGCCATCTATGAAAAGTTCAAATGTAGCATTACAGAGTGGCTTGTCACGTACATTACGTAAGCCCTGAGTCTCTTGTTCCATTAATTGTACACAATCATGCATTGACTCTGATGGGTCAAAGGAGTTGGAGAGTGCAGTTTCCTCAGGTATGGTACCCCTCTCAGACTCTAAAGGGAGCAAAGACGCGAGATTTAGGGTACCGTCACACATTGAAATTTTCATCGCTGCGACGGGACGATTCGTGACGTCGCAGCGATCGTATGGTTATCGCTCCAGCGTCGTAGACTGCGGTCACACGTTGCAATCACGGCGCTGGAGCGATGCCGAAGTCCCCGGGTAACCAGGGTAAACATCGGGTAACTAAGCGCAGGGCCGCGCTTAGTAACCCGATGTTTACCCTGGTTACCAGCGTAAACGTAAAAAAACAAACCGTACATACTCACCCGTCGGTGTCCTTCAGGTCCCTTGCCGTCTGCTTCCTGCTCTGAGTGCAGCCGTACCGTGAGAGCAGAGCGCAGCACCGCTGTGATCTGCTCTCACTTTCCGGCCGGCACTCAGAGCAGGAAGCAGACGGCAAGGGACCTGAAGGACACCGACGGGTGAGTATGTACGGTTTGTTTTTTTACGTTTACGCTGGTAACCAGGGTAAACATCGGGTTACTAAGCGCGGCCCTGCGCTTAGTTACCCGATGTTTACCCTGGTTACAAGCGAACACATCGCTGGATCGCTGTCACACACAACGATCCAGCGATGTCAGCGGGTGATCAAGCGACGAAAGAAAGTTCCAAACGATCTGCTACGACGTACGATTCTCAGCAGGGTGTCTGATCGCAGTAGCGTGTCAGACACAGCGATATCGTAACGATATCGCTAGAACGTCACGAATCGTAACGTCGTAGCGATGGAAATTTCAATGTGTGACAGTACCCTAAGAGTCTGAACCCTGGCAAAGGAAATGTTGGGCGGCAGTAGTAGGGAACATTGGAGACGGAGGTGTCTGGCCATTTAAATATGTTTAGGTTGGACCTGGTTAAGAATGCCATGTACATCATGAGTCGTCTGAACTAGAAGTGGGTGATCAAGAACAATCTCAGAAGCTTTATCTAATAACAGTGAAATTGCGGCTACTACTCTTAGGGTACCGTCACACAGTACCATTTTGATCGCTACGACGGTACGATTCGTGACGTTCTAGCGATATCGTTACGATATCGCAGTGTCTGACACGCAGCAGCGATCAGGGATCCTGCTGAGAATCGTACGTCGTAGCAGATCGTATGGAACTTTCTTTCGTCGCTTGATCACCCGCTGACATCGCTGGATCGTTGTGTGTGACAGCGATCCAGCGATGTGTTCACTTGTAACCAGGGTAAACATCGGGTAACTAAGCGCAGGGCCGCGCTTAGTAACCCGATGTTTACCGTGGTTACCAGCGTAAACGTAAAAAAAACAAACAGTACATACTTACATTCCGGTGTCTGTCCCCGGCGTCTCAGCTTCTCTGCACTGTGTGAGCGTCTGCCAGCCGGAAAGCGAGCACAGCGGTGACGTCTGACGTCACCGCTGTGCTTTCTGGCTATGGCGCTTACACAGTGGAGAGAAGCTGAGACGCCGGGGACAGACATCGAAATGTAAGTATGTACTGTTTGTTTTTTTTACGTTTACGCTGGTAACCAGGGTAAACATCGGGTTACTAAGCGCGGCCCTGCGCTTAGTTACCCGATTTTTACCCTGGTTACCGGGGACTTCGGCATCGCTCCAGCGCCGTGATTGCAACGTGTGACCGCAGTCTACGACGCTGGAGCGATAATCATACGATCGCTGCGACGTCACGGATCGTGCCTTTGTAGCGATTAAAATGGTACTGTGTGACGGTACCCTTACACAAGAAGGTGCGGCTCTAGCTACAGGGTCCAGATGAGCTGATATGTATGCCACAGGTCTCTGTTTGTTTCCATGTTTTTGTGTGAGCACCCCTGTAGCATGTGAGGATATCTCAGCTGCCATCAATTGAAAAGGTTTAGTGTAGTCTGGGAGTCCCAGAGCCGGAGCTGATACCAGTGCTGTTTTCAAAGAGGAAAATGACTGTTTAGCCTCTTCACTGAGTGAATATGGCGTGTTGGCAATACAGTCATATAAAGACTGCATGAGTTGACTTGCATGTATGATCCACTGTCTACAGTGTGAAACAATACCCAGGAAAGCACGCAGCTCCTTTGTGATTCCTGGGTTCAAGCATGTTACGTATGGCTTCCGTACGTTGAGGTGTGAGATGTCTGATGCCCTGTGATATGCAGTGACCTAAGAACACGACTGTTTGTTGACAAGCCTGGAGTTTCTGTCTATTTACTTTACAGCCTTCTTGCGCTAGGAAAATTAAGAAATTAACAGTTGAGGTAACTGCCATCTGCTCATCAGGGCAACAAATAAGTAAGTCATCTACATACTGTAGAATGACTACTCCTGGTTCTGGGGTGAAATTTTTCAGCACGGTCTGCATTGCTTCAGAGTACAAAGTTGGTGAGTGTACCATACCTTGTGGCAATCTTGTCCATGCTAATTGTTTACCCTTGAATGTGAGGGTACCGTCACACAGTGAAATTTCCATCGCTACGACGGTACGATTCGTGACGTTCTAGCGATATTGTTACGATATCGCAGTGTCTGACACGCAGCAGCGATCAGACACCCTGCTGAGAATCGTACGTCGTAGCAGATCGTTTGAAACTTTCTTTCGTCGCTGGATCTCCCGCTGTCATCGCTGGATCGTTGTGTGTGACAGCGATCCAGCGATGAGTTCGCTGGTAACCAGGGTAAACATCGGGTAACTAAGCGCAGGGCCGCGCTTAGTAACCCGATGTTTACCGTGGTTACCAGCGTAAAAGTAAAAAAAAACAAACCGTACATACTGACCATCTGATGTCCGTCAGGTCCCTTGCAGTCTGCTTCCCTCTCTGACTGTGAGCGCCGGCCGGAAAGTGAGAGCAGATCACAGCGGTGACGTCACAGCTGCGCTCTGCTCTCAGTGTACGGCCGGCACTGTCAGAGCAGGAAGCAGACGGCAAGGGACCTGACGGACATCAGATGGTCAGTATGTACGGTTTGGTTTTTTTTACTTTTACGCTGGTAACCACGGTAAACATCGGGTTACTAAGCGCGTAGTAACCCGATGTTTACCCTGGTTACCAGCGAACCTCGGCATCGCTCCAGCGCCGTGATTGCAAAGTCTGACCGCAGTCTACGACGCTGGAGCGATAGTCATACGACGCTGCGACGTCACGGATCGTGCCGTCGTAGCGATCGTAATTGCACGGTGTGACGGTACCCTAAAGGCAAACAAATGCCAACAGTTCTTATGTAGTGGCACAGAAAAAAATGCGTTTGATAAGTCAATTACCGTAAAATATGCAGCAGTGCTGGGAATTTGAGACAGTAAGGTATGAGGATTCGGTAACACAGGGGTGACCGGTGCCAAAACCTTATTGATTTCCCGTAGGTCGTGCACCATGCGATATTTCACCATAGTTTCTTTGGAGGAAACTTTCTTTTTAACAGGATATAAGGGTGTATTGGCGGGTGACCTGATTTCTACCAAAACACCTTGTAACACATAATCCTGAATTTGTTGAGAAATCGCCAGTTCTTGCTGGGCGCTGATGGGGTATTGCCTAAGCTGAGGTAAAATGGTTCCCGGGGCAGTTTCTAACAGTATAGGAGCTACTGATAAGAATCCTACATCAGTGTCTCCTTTTGCCCATAGGCTGTCAGGAACCCGAGACAAGTCAATTTTTGCTTGTTGAGTGTAAATTTCGGGAAAATCCTCCATTGCCTGTATTCTAACATATTGTTCCAGAGTTTCTGCATCTTCAGGGATGGTCAGCATAACTGTGCAATTTTCTCTAAAATGGATGTTTGCGTGCATTTTACTTAAGACATCAGTACCTAGCAAGCAGGTAGGTGCACCTTTAGCAAATAAAAATTTGGATACAAAGGTTTTAGGGCCAAAGCTCACATTTAAAGGTTTTGTAAAGGGCAACGCCTGAATTTTACCATCATACCCTTCTGCATATGTTACCTTTGAGGATATATTGTCAGGATATGGTAAAAAGTCTTGATTTAAAATGGAGGATGTTGCTCCCGTATCTATCAGAAAAGGTACATTTTTACCCTCAACCTCAACTTGTATTATTGCTCTTCTAGAAGGAAGAGAGACCTGCATAACCTTCAGTCATTCTGAGCTGTCTGTTTGATCAGGCGCTGGGTTATTTATCCTATTTTTGGGTACAAAGGTTCATGAATCTATATCTGCTTTTCTCTTCCTACATTCCCTTTGGAAATGTCCTGGCTTCTTACAGTAATGACAAGTAAACTTTTGATTAGCAGAGCCAGTATTAGCCTGTGTAATTCTTACTGGCTTAGAATTTTCTCTTAAGTCCATTTCTATCCCTACAGCTTTCTGTCTAGCCAGGTGTGGGTCTTCCAAGGTTCTCCAATCAGGGGTTGCGGCCTTAAGCTTTTCCTTCACTTTTGGAGACAATCCATCTATAAAGGTTTTTGTAACTAACCTCATCATTCCTGAAGCGGTTAGATCCATGCCTTCATCTCTGAAATTATTTTCTACACTTAGATAATATTCGTCTACTGATTGTCCAGATTTCTGAGCCACCACTCCCGTTGTTCCTCTCTGCCTCTGTTTTTCCCTCATGAAAACCATTAAGTGATCTACAAATTGCGTACCTGATTCTATCGTTTGTAAGGCACCATCTCCTGCCTGGGGCCTATGTACCTGTAGATTTGCTAATAGCTCCTGGAAGAGTCCAGGAGTCATTTTCATTCTACATAATTCTTCTCCATCTGCCCAAACTCCAGCGTGAGTCTGCATAATTTGCTGTATATATTGTGCAAATCTAACTGGACACTGGGTGGGATCTGGTGCGTTATGCAAGAGAGACATGCCTTCAGCGGGAGACCAAGGGAAATATTGTCGAGTTTGGTGATATCTAGTTCCCATTACTCCGTCAGCACCAGGTTCCCTAAAGGGTCTTGGTACTACCCTAACAGGGGCAAGTACAGCGCCATGTCTAGGTGTACCACAGGCTAGGCAATCATTTCTCCAGTCTGGATTTTGTTGTCCACAGTGCGGACATACCCATCCTCCTGGTCCGGCTAAACTTTGAGGTGGTGTTTGGAGAAAAGATGGGGCATGTGGGTTAAGGTATGGGGGTGGGGTGTTCTTACATTCCACATTTTGTTTTTCTCCATAGCCTGCGGGTCTAATACACCACTTTTTATTCTGTTGATTATATGTCCATCCCTCTTTTTCTGCTACCCTAGAGACATCAATCAACGATTGGATCTGATCTATCCATTTCTTGTCTCTGATTATGCCTTTTTTTTTTCCTGAATTCCTTCCCATTTTTTTCTACTAAAGGCTTCTGCCTTAGTAACTCCAAACTTACTAAAAATCTTTCTCAGCCCCTTAGTGGCATCTTCACCACTTCTCTCCTTTATGATAGTATAGATATCTAATTCTTCTGGTTCCGACTTTGTTTGCTTATTCCCCATTTTCTTATCCTGAGCTTTTTTCTTTTCTTGCCCTAGGTGGCGTTTGGGTATGAGAATACCTCGTTACCTTCTTCCTAAGGAGCTAGGATGTTTAACGGCTTCTGCGTACCGTGCTGATGTAAGAAAATCCTGATTCCTACACCTATAGCAAACAACACAAATGCAACCAGACAGAGGATCAAAATACAACGTATCTTGTCCCAGGCTAATTTATCTGTCCTGGGCTCATACTATCATACACTTATCCGTCACCAGGTTTTCGTCAAAGACAGGATCAGAGATTGAACATAGGCGCGGAGGTCTCCCCGAAAGGACGCAACCACGTTGCCCAGTGGGACAGTCACTTCTTCTGTTTCAACACCCTGGGCGGCTTATAGGGCTATTCCCAACTTCCACACACCTTCTATTCACATTCACTCTCATTCAATGCCGTACTCCGTGAGGTGGTCGATTCCTAAGTAGTTCAAGAACCCGAGCTATAGGTATCCTCCTCTACTAGAACTACCCGCTAAAGGACACGACACAGAAAATCTTACGGACAGTGCAGGGCAGATATAAGAGATCTAACAGTGTCTCTTACCTGGCCAGGTTTTTATTCATCTGCCGTCCATTATCCCAGATTCTCTTTTCGTTCGTATTCTGCCGGTGTTCTTGAAGGAGTACACAGACCTCGGGTCCCTGTTCAGGCGCCAGGAAATGTCGGGACCACACTCAGTCGGAGCAGCCTTTGGGAGTGGGGAATCACCAGAAATAATACACAAGACACGTCTCGTATAGTATATCACTGGGAAGCCTCTGAAGCACGCCTGCCTTCAAGGTGCTATCCCCTCTTTATATAGTTGTACAGGTAGTTTCAGTGGTTATACAAGTTTTGCTTGTTTAAACAAAGAGAGAAAAGAGAAGACAAAAAAAACCCAGTTTCGGCTATGTGATAGTTTCACAACAAACAAAACAGTACAGTTTCGCCTAAGTGGCAGTTTCACAAACAAAAAATAGGATTTCACACTATGGCTAAAATGTCCTTGAATGGACAGGTCAATATTGATCACAAATTCTTTTTGGTTCATTGAGGTAACCATTTTTGTTCCGCTCTTCACAGGTCCCTTGCCGTCTACTTCCTGCTCTGACTGAGTGCCGCCGTAAGTGAAAGCACAGCACCGCTGCGCTCTGCTCTCACTGTACGGCGGCACTCAGTCAGAGCAGGAAGTAGACGGCAAGGGACCTGACGGACACCGAAAGGTGAGTATGTACTGTTTGTTTTTGTTTACATTTACGATGGTAACCAGGGTAAACATCGGGTTACTAAGCGCAGCCCTGCGCTTAGTAACCCGATGTTTACCCTGGTTACCAGCGAAGACATCGCTGAATCAGTGTCACACACCGATTCAGCGATGTCAGCGGGACCTCAACGACCAAAAAAAGGTCCAGGCCATTCCGACACGACCAGTGATCTCACAGCAGGGACCTGGTCGCTGGTACGTTTCACACATAGCGAGATCGCTACTGAGGTCGCTGTTGCGTCACAAAACTTGTGACTCAGCAGCGATCTCGCTAGCGACCTCGCTATGTGAGACGGGGCCTTAAGGGCATCTCTAAGCTGGTCAAACTTTGCCTTCCTAAAGTTCAGTGTTTTTGTGACTCCCTGACAAGTCCCCCTAGCGTAAGACAAGTGAAACTGTACAATATTGTGGTTGCTATTTCCTAGATGCCCGACCACCTGCAGATTTGTTATTCTGTCAGGTCTATTAGATAGTATTAAGTCTAAAAGTTCTGCTCCTCTGGTTGGATTCTGCACCAATTGTGAAAGATAATTTTTCTTGGTTATTAGCAGAAACCTGTTGCCTTTATGGGTTTAGCAGGTCTCTGTTTCCCAGTTAATATCTGGGTAGTTAAAGTCCCCCATTACAAGGACCTTATTTTGGGTTGCAGCTTCATCTATCTGCCTTAGTAGTAGACTTTCCATGATTTCTGTTATATTTGGGGGTTTGTAACAGACCCCAATGAGAATTTTTTTACTATTTTTCCCTTCGTGTATTTTGACCCATATGGGCTCGACATCCTCATAGTTTGGATCAGAGATGCAGGAGAGTCAGGCACACAGAGACCAGTCATTCTTTTAATAGTCTAAATTACCTGAGTCCAGAAACCTCTTATGTTGGGACAGTTCCACCAAATGTGTGCGATCATCCCCTCTTCCACTCCACATCACCTGCATCTATCTGATACTGTGGGAAACCACTTATGAACTTATACGGGAACCCGGTACCATCTGTGGAGGATCTTAAAGGAGGTTTCTTGAGCTTTGGTTGCAATTGACGTTTTGTGAGCAGATTGAAAACATTTGGGCCATTGTGAGTCTTCAAAAGATTTGCCCAGTTCTCTATCCCATGCATCGCAATAGGATGGTCTGACAATTGTAGTATGGGCTATTAGGTGTTTATAGAGCAATGAGATGGAGTGCAAGGGTGGAGACGACGACAGGCATAGTTTTTCAAACTTTGTAAGATTCCTATGAGCCGTCTATCTTTTCTAATATGGGAACGTAACGTTGCAACTGTCTATAGTCATAGTTGGCTCTTGGAGGGATAGAACAGTCCCGAAATATCTCGTTGATGGGTATTAACGATATGTTAGATAGTACATGAGCAAAGTGAAGAGGGTGATATTTACTTCTACCCAGAAATCGATTGGAAGATAGTCCAGGTAAAAAGGTGGGATTGTCTGATAATAGCTATAATGGACCCTGAGGGGCAATTAGAGAGATCTTATTGTCTCGATGTAGGGATAGATTGTACAATATGTACTGTAGGATTATTGAGTTTAAGGTCTGAGGAATGTGGGTTCCAGGGGAGTGTAGTTAATGCCCTTGGACACATAGTTTGTGCTATATGAACCCAAAGCTTCCTATGTTGATGGTGAAAATAATCGAGTATTCTAGCACGGACTGCTGCCATGTAGTATTTTCTACAATCTGGAAGACCGAGGCCTCCAAAATTGTACCTTTTTTTATGGTTGCTGCAACACCGCAAAATAATGCTGTAAGGAGAGATCAAAATGTCATATCTATCCCAAAATGGTATCAATAAAAACACTGTGTGGCCCTGGAAAAAATAATCCCTCACACAGCTCCATCAACCTAAAAATTACAACATAATGGGTCTCAGAAAATGGCGACACAATCAGAATTATTTTTTTTTTTACATATTTATGAATTTTTTTCCCACTATTAAAATAATATACTGGACAAGTTTGGTATCGCCGTAATCATACTGATGAGAAGAAATGTATTGCCAGGTGATTTTTTACCATAAAATGTACAGCGTAAAAAGAATTCCCCAAAAACAATGCCAGAATTGCAGGGTTTTTTACACAATTTCACACTTATATTTTTTTCCATTTTTCATTTCACTATATGGTAAAATGAATGGTGTAATTCAAAAGTACAACTCGTCCCGCTAAAACAAGCCTCCATACATCTATGTGGGCAGAAAAAATAAAACTGTTATGGTTATTGGAAGAAGGGGAGGAAAAAAAAACAGAAATTAGCCATATCCGGAAAGGGTTAAAAAACTTCTGGCCAAAAGTCTCAGTAATTACACACCCCGTCTATAGATATCATCACCTGTCACTGACACTCATGTTTTCTTTATTGTCAAACAACCATTAGATACATATAATATAGCATGAAGGGGCTCGGAGAAGGTGGCAGTGAAGGTGTGTAAGTGTCTGATGGGGTCACACAGCTCATAAAAGGACAACTGCCCGGCCTCATAATCCAGACATATCCTGAATCTATCACTGGAGATCTTGTTAGGTAAATAGATCTCTTTACTGCCATTTATCATTGAATACTGATAATTATATATCCTCAAACCCCAGGACTTGTCATTATAGCCAATCAGTGACTGAACTCCACTCCTGTCTATACTGGGATAACACATCCCCACCATCCACCACCCTGATCTTCTGCCCTCCACATCCCAGTAGTGTCGTCCTGAGGTAAATCCCCTCCTGCTCATCACCTGATAATACTGGAATCTCTCTGCTGTTTCTGGACGTTTCTGCTCCTCTCCTGTCCTGGTCGCAGTTTTCAGGTTGTCTAATATAAGGAGACTATTAGCAGCTGTGGTTACATCCAGTAATATGTCTGCAGGACCCTCCACATAGATCCCGCTCCTTATACCTGATACTACGTTATATAATGTGTGTAATGTGTGTGAGATCACAGCCACATCCAGGTCATCTCCATCATGGGGCTGTTTATCATGTCCTCCTGTGTCCTCATCACCTCCCTCCTCCTCAGGATCACACAAGTCACCGGTGTCTGGTTCCTGTAAGACAGTCAGTGGATCCGTCATGTTACACAGCTCCTCAATGTGTCTCATCTTCCTGGACAGCTCGTCCTTCTTTATTTCCAGCTTATGGATCAGAGCAGACAGTGACAGTGACTCTTCCTTTTCCTGCCTGGAGATCTCACTCAGGACCTTCTTCTCCAGGTCGTCCACCCGTCTCCTGATGTCTGTACACAGGGCAGTGACTCTCTCGGATTCTCCAGCTGCTTTTTCTTCAGCTTTTTTCCTGCGCTCCTCCAGACTCCGGACTCTTTCCTCAGTCTCTTTTCTCTTTATTATCAGTTTCTGCAGAACATTTCTCACTTTCTCCTTCTTCTTCTTAGAGGCCTCATCTAGCATCTCCACCCGGTGTTCGCTATGTTGTCCGGCCAAATTGCAGGACACACAGATACAAGCAAAGTCCTCAGTGCAGTAATATTCCAGGATCTTCTTATGGACAGAACATTTCCTTTTCTCCAGGGAAGTGCTGGGATCAGATAAGACGTGTTCTGGTGATTTGCTGTGAACCTTCAGGTGTTTATCACACAGAGAAGCCTCACAGAGTAGACAGGATCTAACAGCAGGTACAGGAGAGTCCACACAGTAAGTGCAGCAGATCCCGGTGATCTCCTCCTGATGTGGCTCAGATTGCCGGAAATTCTTCACAATCTTGCAAAGAGCAAAGTCCCTCATCAATGCCGGCCGCTGCTGAAACTCTTCTCTGCAGTCAGGACAGGAATAAACTCCAGACCCTTCCTGTGTATCCAGCACACGATCAATACAGACCCGGCAGAAGTTGTGTCCACATCTCAGCATTACAGGATCTGTATAAGTGCTCAGACAGATGGAGCAGAGCAGCTCATCTCTCAGACCAGCAGAGGCCATGGCTGACAGAGGAAGAGAGAAGGTATTGGATGGTAAATTACAATTCTCCCGCTCAAAAGGGCGGGCTTGAAATTGTGTACACAGGCCAGGGCTGAGGAGCAGAAGGTCACTTAAGGTACCTTCACACGAAGCGACGCTGCAGCGATAGCGACAACGATGCCGATCGCTGCAGCGTCGCTGTTTGGTCGCTGGAGAGCTGTCACACAGACCGCTCTCCAGCGACCAACGATGCCGAGGTCCCCGGGTAACCAGGGTAAACATCGGGTTGCTAAGCGCAGGGCCGCGCTTAGTAACCCAATGTTTACCCTGGTTAACAGCGTAAAATGTAAAAAAAAAAAAAACAGTACATACTTACATGCGTCCCCCGGCGTCCGCTTCCTGCACTGTGTGAGCGCCGGCAGTAGCAGGGCACAGCGGTGACGTCACCGCTGTGCTGTGCTTTCACTTTCACTTTGCGGCGCTCAGTCAGTGTGGGAAGCAGACGCCGGGGGACGCATGTAAGTATGTACTGTTTTTTTTTTTTTACATTTTACGCTGGTAACCAGGGTAAACATCGGGTTACTAAGCGCGGCCCTGCGCTTAGTAACCCGATGTTTACCCTGGTTACCAGTGTAAAATATCGCTGGTATCGTTGCTTTTGCTGTCAAACACAACGATACACGGCGATCTGACGACCAAATAAAGTTCTGAACTTTATTCAGCGACCAGCGACATCACAGCAGGATCCTGATCGCTGCTGCGTGTCAAACTAAACGATATCGCTAGCCAGGACGCTGCAACGTCACGGATCGCTAGCGATATCGTTACAAAGTCGTTTCGTGTGAAGGTACCTTTACTATTAAGCTGTTATTGAACACTTGTGAAAATAACAACTTATATCTGGTGTAAATTTCAGGTCTACGTATTGGTCACATATGACCAGTGTCGGACTGGAGCACCTTGAGCTGGCCAGTTCTCAGTGGGCACCGCAGGGATATGGCTGAGTGGTGCTTCCATGGTGGTCAGCAGAACGATGCTATACACTCTGTACCGGTCACTATATGGTGCGGAGGTCTCTCTGCGCTGTGTGTCATCAGTCGGGATGGACTTGCTAACCGGGTATGATGGCATGGATAGCTGGCATGGGTAACTTGAGAGGGAGTCAACCGTCTCTGTGCTCACACACTGGTTCCCCGCCAAAAGCCCCGTCTTTCCGAGCACACAGCTTTTTATGTCGAACCCGCCCCCACCAGTCAGGTGTCCTGGCCTGCTCCAGTCAGAAATCTCCTCCCCCCGGAATAATGGTGACAGTTCCAGCCCAGACACGCAGGAGGGACCGTTAGAATGGTCCACCACCCTACACCACCACCATTGTCTTTTCCACCACTACCATCATTGTCCTTTACACCACAACCATCATTGCCCATTTCAACACCCTGTAAGATAGCTCTTACTGCATGTGTTGGGGGACACTCGCTTAGCAACAGGATTAAGGCACATGGGCACGTTTTTCTCACAAAACAGTCCATGCGGTTTATCCAGGACTTATAAACCGCCATGTTACACATCATACACATATAGTTCATAGTACATGGCTTCCTTCATTTGACAGACACTACACCTGCCAGTCCTCCTCTGACTAGTTCCCAGGGTTGTCTGTTTGCTGTATCAATGTCTCTATTCACATAGCATTACACCACACGAGATTGCAGTCTCTAAACACGCTGGACCTCACTTCGTCCAGGTACCATGGGAGACCACACATTTAATTAACTGACCCTCGTCAGTGCACAAAGTCCCCAACTCTGGGTTAACTTCCTGGAGCTCCTGCTCCACACGCTGACTCCTCATGAGTCCTCACACCCAAGGAAGCTGCCTAACTGGGATCAGTGTCCCGGACCGTGCCTTGCTCACCAGGCCACCTGACAATTCCAGACCACAGGAAGACGGTAGCTTCCCCAACACAGAAGCCGTCACAGGCTCTGCAGGACCATGGCCTCACCCCGTGCTCTTCAGGAATCTGGTCCTACTCCCAGGACCTTCACACACAGAGACCATCCAGGTCTATGGCCTCTCTGTGTGCTTTTCAGGATGTCCGTGCACTCATAGGACCGCCCAACACTCAGGCCTTCAGGTCCATGGCCTCTCCATGTGCTCTTCAAGAATTCAGTCCTACTCCCAGGATATTCCAACACACAGGCCATCCAGGACCTCACACTGACCATGTGACCAGACCACAGTCACATTATATCACAGTAGCCACTCCCATAGGTGGGAGGTGTGTGTGGTTAGTCAGACCCGCGCAACTCTCCGACTAACCCTGTAATATGGCCTTGTTTTCAGTTTGACACGTTAACAGGTGACCTCTGAGCTCAGAGACTTAAGGTACCTTCACACTCAGCAACTTTACAACGAGAACGACAACGATCCGTGACGTTGCAGCATCCTGGTTAGCGATCTCGTTGTGTTTGACACGCAGCAGCGATCAGGATCCTGCTGTGCCATCGCTGGTCAGAGCTAGAAGTCCAAAACTTTATTTGGTCGTCAGATCGGCGTGTATCGTCATGTTTGACAGCAAAAGCAACGATATCAGCAATGTTAAACATGGAGCTAACGACCTGTGAGAACGATAAGTGAGTCACCGCTACGTCACAGGATTGCTCCTGCATCGTTGTGGAGCTGCTGTGTTTGACATCTCTACAGTGACCTAAACAGCGACACTGCAGTGATCGGCTCGTTGTCTATATCGCTGCAGCGTCGCTGAGTGTGACAGTACCTTTAGTTTTCCGGCTCATCCACTCTGTGCTCAGCCGTTTGTCTAAGGATCCTTTCTCGTTCGACATGCTCTTTCACTGTCTCTTTAATCATCTCTATTTCGTGATCCTGTTCTCTTTTGGCCAGCACGTGTCGCACTATAACCTCTTTAAATATATTTTCAGCTGACCCAGCTTGTCCACCCACACTCTGCCTCTTCTGAGTTCCACCTGTTCCTGCACCCGCAGGTTCAACTCTCTCTTGGGTCATCTGTCCATCACCTTTGACCACCTCTAGGGTCTTTGCTGGGCTCTCGGCCCAGTCACCCTTTGTTACCTCTCGACTCTCTGTAACTTCAGAGAACTCCACACTCTCCAGCTTTACAGCCTCAGGCTCTCCGAAGCCTTCACCATACTCAGCCCCAGCGGTTGGTACTGGTAGCGACATGTCACCTTCCTTCCTGCTCTCTTCAGTGTCTGGAAGCGTACTCACATCTTGACTAAAAGCACCAGCATAATTCACTGCTTTTTCTCTACAAGTAACGTCAAAGAGTGCAACTTTGTCAGCCTCTTTGCGCCCTTTACATCTTCGACGACAGGAAGAAGACTTGCTGTTTATACTCGAGTCAGTCTTACTGTACTCTTTTCCGCTTGCGTCACCGTCTGAATGGGGGTCACCACCACCCGAGTGGTCATCCTGGAACCAGCAGTCCCCACTTCTTATGGTCATACTTTCTGGTATGGCTGCCCCGTCATATCACTAAGTTGGGCCCGTCCACCATTTCCTTTAGTCATGCCTAAGGGGTGCATTCTCCATATTTTTACCATCTATACATATTACCTTTACAGACACTTTACCTTATTTTTTTGTTGTTGCATTTTTATTGATTTTTTTTAACATAACATTGGATAGGATAACGTAGCATAGGATAGGATGTAGCATCAGCAATGACACTGTAAATTACCAAAAGTACATATACAAATCTTACTTGTCAGACAACAGGTTCGCATAACTTTTAAAATACTATAAAGATACATAGATATATCTCCTTCAGTGCCTTGTAGCACAAATTTTGGGGAAACAGTAAGAGAAAGAAATGACAGACTGACTACATAGAAGGGTAAAAGGGGAAGGAAGAGAATCTCTTTTACTGTATTTTGCATTGTCCAGAGTGTCGTTCTACGGTAATATATGTTGTATCTTTAATAGACATTATATATCTGGAATGGTTCCCAAGACCCCTAATGTCCCGCTCAGATCCTCCAGACAGTACCATTCTGTGTGGCGGAAGGGACTAATCATTCTCGATATTTCATGAGAGCTATAGTAAAAACCTATGAACGTTTTTCACAGCGGAAATACTTTCCCTGCAGATTTTTCTTTACTCCTTTCCGCCTCTATTAATTTAATTCGCAGTAAAGGCCCCGTCTCACATAGCGAGGTCGCTAGCGAGATCGCTGCTGAGTCACAAGTTTTGTGACGCAACAGCGACCTCAGTAGCGATCTCGCTATGTGTGACACGTACCAGCGACTAGGCCCCTGCTGTGAGATCGCTGGTCGTGTCGGAATGGCCTGGACCTTTTTTTGGTCATTGAGGTCCCGCTGACATCGCTGAATCGGTGTGTGTGACACGGATTCAGCGATGTCTTCGCTGGTAACCAGGGTAAACATCGGGTTACTAAGCGCAGGGCCGCTGCGCTCTGCTCTCACTGTACGGCGGCACTCAGTCAGAGCGCGAAGCAGACGGCAAGGGACCTGACGGACATCAGATGGTGAGTATGTAGTGTTTGTTATTTTTGGTAACCAGGGTAAACATCGGGCTACTAAGCGCGGCCCTGCGCTTAGTAACCCGATGTTTACCCTGGTTACCCGGGTGCTGCAGGGGGACTTCGGCATCGTTGAAGACAGTTTCAACGATGCCGAAGTCATTCCCCTGATCGTTGGTCGCTGGAGAGAGCTGTCTGTGTGACAGCTCCCCAGCGACCACCCAACGACTTACCAACGATCACGGCCAGGTCGTATCGCTGGTCGTGATCGTTGGTAAATCGTTTTGTGAGACGGTACCTTAAGTGTTTCATCTGGGCTATTATCATCACCATCGATGGGGTGCTTGGTTTAAGCCATTCGCCAAATAAACCACGTAAGGATACAACTAAAGGTACCTTCACACGAAATGACTTTGAAACGATATCGCTAGCGATCCGTGACGTTGCAGCGTCCTGGCTAGCAATATCGTTTAGTTTGACACGCAGCAGCGATCAGGATCCTGCTGTGATGTCGCTGGTCGCTGAATAAAGTTCAGAACTTTATTTGGTCGTCCGATCGCCGTGTATCGTTGTGTTTGACAGCAAAAGCAACGATACCAGCGATATTTTACACTGGTAACCAGGGTAAACATCGGGTTACCAAGCGCAGGGCCGCGCTTAGTAACCCGATGTTTACCCTGGTTACCAGCGTAAAAGTAAAAAAAAACAAACAGTACATACTCACCTGCGCGTCCCCCAGCGTCTGCTTCCTGACACTTACTGAGCGCCGGCCCTAAAGTGAAAGTAAAAGCACAGCGGTGACGTCACCGCTGTGCTGTTAGGGCCGGAGCTCAGTTAGTGTCAGGAAGCAGACGCTGGGGGATGCGCAGGTGAATATGTACTGTTTGTTTTTTTTTACTTTTACGCTGGTAACCAGGGTAAACATCGGGTTACTAAGCGCGGCCCTGCGCTTAGCAACCCGATGTTTACCCTGGTTACCCGGGGACCTCGGCATCATTGGTCGCTGGAGAGCGGTCTGTGTGACAGCTCTCCAGCGATCAAACAGCGACGCTGCAGCGATCGGCATCGTTGTCGCTATCGCTGCAGCGTCGCTTCGTGTGAAGGTACCTTAAGAATGTGTGGATGTTTTTAGGGATCTTTGCTTTGGGTTGTGTCTCCGGGGGTCTTAACTGGTGAAATAGAATAGTTTGTGGCGTTTGTAGGAGATGGATTCCCAGCACGATTGAACCTGCTCCCTTACCTGTTTCCAGTACTCTTTAGCTGCCCTGCATTCCCACACCCCGTGCCAGAGGTTCGTTGAAGATGTTCTGCACTTAGGGCACCCTGTAATCCTGTTGGGGAATCTAGGAGAGAATGTGATATTGAAACCATATAATGCTGTATGCATGAGCTTAACATAGGTTTCACATAAAATGGATTTTTTTTACCTGTTCCCACCCCTGTAGAATTGTCTCTGCAATATCCTTATCCCTGGTCCATTTCTCCCAAGTCTCAAACAGCTTGTTTTACTTTAGCTTCAGGAATTTATGTCTTACAGTGTTGTATATTGAGGATATGCTCGCATTCTGAGTGTTCATACCCACTCTATTATCTAGAATATGTAGTTCCATTTTATTAAACTGCCTACGAAGTCTAGATAAGCAGAAAGAATGGACCTGCATGACCTGTAGGAAGTGTCTGCTTTTTATCTGGAATTTGTCCATGATTTCTTGTGCGCTCAGCCATTGTTTAACCTCTGTATGCATAATATCCCCTGCTTTCTTCATGTTATCGCCTGCTTGTCCTATCGCTCTTTTGATTTCTGTTCCCTGGGTAAGTTCCGGGTGACCAAATAGTGGCATATGTTTAGAGATCTGGAAGGGAAGTCCAAATGCCTTCCCTACTATCTTCCAGCATACGATCGTATCCCGAAGCAATAGGGGGGATTTTACATTTTGTGAGAGTTTTTCCTGTTTTGTATGTAAGAGGGTATTTAATTCCCACGGCGCCGCCAGCTGTCTTTCCAATTGGGTATTAGAGTAGCAATTAGTCTCCTGTAGCCAATCTATCACATGTCTAAAAAGTCTTGCTATGTTGTAGGCTCTGACATTCGGAAAATTGATCCCACCTTCACTCCCAGTTAGCATCAGTTTTCCCAATGCAATTCTGGGCCTTTTACCCACCCATATAAAATGGGTAAAAGCTCTATTTATTTTGTTTATATCTAGATGTTTGAGTATCAGGGGTAATGTCTGTAATGGGTATAGTAGTCAGGCAAAGCTGATCATTTTAATTAAATTGCATCTTCCCAGAAGAGATAGCAGTAGATTCTGCCATCTCCGAAGTTCTCTTAGCATTTTTTCAATGAGAGGTGTATAATTTAGTGAATATAGGTGTGCCGGGAGCCTGCCTATCTTAATTCCCAGGTAGGTGATATGAGTCTTTGCAATATGTGGTTCTAACCCTAGTTTCTTCCATTGTTCTGCAGGCGTTTTGTCCCCCAATTCCAAGAGTTCCCTCTTGGCGATATTGACCTTATAGCCTGAGTATTCACCGAATTTCTGGATAAACTGAAAGATATTTCCTAATTGTTCCAGTGGCCGGAGCAAAAACAAGATGACATCATCTGCAAATAATGCTATTTTAGTGCTGCTAGCGCCCACCCCGATTCCCTCAAATAAATCTGACTTTTCCATATACCAAGCAAAAGGTTTCAATGCCAAGTTGAACAGTAGTGGTGACATCTGGCACCCCTGCCTGGTCCCTTTGTATAAATGAAATGGCTCGGAGAGGAAGCCTGGCGTGTGTATCGTACTGTCGGGTCCCTATACACTCTCTCCAGGTATATTCTAAAACTGCCCTTTATGTTGACGAGTCCAGACTTGCCCCCAGACAGTCCCAGCTAACATTATCAAAAGCTTTTTCTGCATCCAGAGCCAGCAAAGCCGGTTTCTCACCTGACTAGCTGCGCCAGTGACCCACTCCGTCCAACACAGTTAGTACCTTTAGTATGTTTTCTCCACTGCCCTACCCTTAACGAATCCCACTTGTACAGGGTTCACCAGTTGGGGTAATACTACTGCCAATCTGTCCGCCATTTTTTTTTACATAATCTTCTGGTCTACATCAATAAGGGAAATAGGTCTGTAAGAGCAGGTCTCAAGGGGGTCCTTGCCTGGTTTGGGTATGACTTTAATATGTGTTTCTTTAGATCTTTCTGGTATGACCCCCATTAAGAAAATGGTGTTGTAATGGTTTGTTAGCAGTGGGGAGATATGTTCCCTGAGGGCCCTATAAAACTCCCCGCCAAATCCATCTGGGCCTGATGCTTTCCCATTTTGAAGATGACTTATGGTTTGTCTCACTTCTGCTTCGGTTATTTCTGCATTAATTGCATCTTGTTGTTCTCGTGTTAGTTTTGGAAGAGTGACTTGGTGGAAATTTTTACCCTCTGCCAAATTAGTAAGTGAGAGTTTATACAATTCATTGTAAAAGTTTTGTAGTGTTTCATTGATTTTCCTGGGGTCGGAGGTTATATTTCCCAGGCCATTTTGTAATCTACCTATTGGATTCGCCTCTAGTCTCAATTTTGCCAGTCTTGCCAGCAATTTCTCCACTCTGTTCGCATATCTCAGCAATTCAGCCTCCTGTCTAGAGCGGAACATCTGCTCCCTCCTATCAATCCAGGTTTCAAACTCTTCTTTGGCCAGCTTCCATTGTTCCCTGTTTTGAGTTGTAGGGCTCTGCAAGAAGTCTGTATATTGATTTCTAAGCTTCGCACTAGAATCTGAGTATTTTTCCGCTACTCTTCTTGAGTGAGGCCACAAGCATCATAATTTTGCCTCTTAGTACCGC
Organism: Ranitomeya variabilis; assembly: GCF_051348905.1. NCBI lineage: Eukaryota > Metazoa > Chordata > Amphibia > Anura > Dendrobatidae > Ranitomeya > Ranitomeya variabilis. The sequence continues at coordinate 669,468,159 of NC_135236.1, read as the reverse complement.
TTTCGCCATATTCCAGTACAAAGCGTGTTGGTTTGCATGTTCCTTGTTGTCCCATTCAAATTCCTCCCAGAAGCCCCGTATTTGTCATTAAATCTCTCATCTTTTGTAAGATAAGCTGAACATGTCCATATGTAATGTGTTCCTTTTATCTAGTTATCCACCAATTCCATACCCACCGGAGCATGGTCCGATATGACCAGGTCGTGGATCTCCACTGACTTCGTTCTATTTAATAGTCTCTCCGAGATGAACAGATAGTCTTTCCTTGACCAGGATTGGTGGGCATGAGAGAAGTGGGTAAACTATCCTCTGGATGGAGCCAACGCCAAACATCTCTCAATCCAGTTTGTTCAAGGAAGGAGGGGAGAATAGTCTTTTTTTAAGGGATCAGACTCTGGCTCTTTCTGTCCTCCTCCCCATTGTGAACCGTATTCAAGTCTTCAAGTAGTTATCAGAGGCGAGTTGTCCAAGACAATTTTCCTCTCCAAGTCATTAAAGAAGACTTTATTTGAACCATTAGGTCCATATACATTGTGGATTGAATAGACTTCTCCTCCATGCTCTATGGTGACCCAAACCCAATTTCCCTGATCATCACACTCCTGGGACAGCAGATTAAATACAAAATTATGATGGAATAGTATCACTATCTGCGTGTCTACCTTGAGCTGCCGAGCTCACTACATTCCCTACCCACAGCTTGTTGAGCCTAGAAAATCCTCTTCCTTTAGATGGATTTCTTGAAGCACTACAATATCTGGCAAGTACCTTTTCAGATGTCTCAGTATCTTTACTCTTTTTATTCGGGGATTTTAGGCCTTTCACATTCCAGGAGATGATCTTCATAATCACTGTCTCTACTGCCTATTGCCTCTTGCTTTGTTTTCCTTCTAAAGGTACCTTCACACATAACGATTTCGTTAACGATATTGTTGCAACATCACGCTTTTTGTGACGTAGCAACGATCCCACTAACGATCTCGTTATAGTGTGACAGCGACCAACGATCAGGCCCCTGCTGGGAGATCATTGTTCGTAGAGAATGATCAGGACCTTTATTTGGTCGCTGCTCACCCGCTGTCATCGCTGGATCGGCGTGTGTGACACCGATCCAGCGATGTGTGCGCTTAGTAACCCGATATTTACCCTGGTTACCATTGTAAAAGTTTAAAAAAAACCCACTACATACTCACATTCCGATGTCTGTCACGTCCCCCGCCGTCAGCTTCCCGCACTGAATGTGTCAGTGCTGGCCGTAAAGCAGAGCACAGCGGTGACGTCACCGCTGTGCTCTGCTTTACGGCCGGCGCTGACAGTCAGTGCGGGAAGCTGACAGCGGGGGTCGTGACTGTTATGACCCCAATGGCAGAGGGTCTCAGAAGATAATACCAAGTCTGCAAACACAAAAACCAGCTCATAGGGCAGTGGTAACTAGGCTGACCGTATGAATATAGGAAGATGACTTATACGGTCAGCAAAAACCCTATCAAAATTTCCACGCTGAATATTCAAGAACCCCCGAACCATCTAACGGCCCGGGGGGAGAATATCAGCCCCCTAGAGCTTCCAGCAAAATCAGGAATCAAATTTAGTACAAGCTGGACAAAAATAAGAGCAATGCAAATAACCAAAAAATAAGGAAGCAGGACTTAGCTTATTTTGCAAGAACCAGGACCAGCAGACAGGAGCAAACAGAAAGGAACTGATTACAACGATGCCAGGCACCAGACTGAAAATCCAGGAAGCTTAAATAGCAACACCCCTGGACTAACGAGCCAGGTGGGTACCAAGCTGAGGAAAGAAACTCAAAGTGTCATGTCGCTAGTGACCACAAGAGGGAGCCAAAAAATCCAATTCACAACACGTGACAGACATCGGAATGTGAGTATGTAGTGTTTGTTTGTTTTTTTTTTACTTTTACAATGGTAACCAGGGTAAATATCGGGTTACTAAGTGTGGCCCTGCACTTAGTAACCCGATGTTTACCCTGGTTACTCGGGGACTTCGGCATCGTTGAAGACAGTTTCAACGATGCCGAAGTCGTTCCCCTGATCGTTGGTCGCTGGAGAGAGCTGTCTCTGTGACAGCTCCCCAACGACCACACAACGACTTACCAACGATCACGGCCAGGTCGTATCGCTGGTCGTGATCGTTGGTAAGTCGTTAAGTGTAACGGTACCTTTAGGGTTCTCGGGATTAAAAGGAGATTCTCAGGTGGTTAGAGAAGGGTAGAAAGTAAATCAAAAAGACTCAGCAAAGATATGAAAGGGGATAGATATTAAAACCTTAAAGCAAGCAAACAGTGAGTTCTCAATACGCTGTAGTGTCTTTCAAGCTTCTTTCACCACTAATAGAGTTGTAAACTTTGCTTTTTGCTGAGGAAGTAAGAACCACCAAAAAAAAAAAGAAAAAGGAGAGAAAAAAACCTGTGGGAAGAAACATATAAGACACCACGTCATAAATAATTGTCAAAATGCCATCTGCTCTTCTCCTCCGCCCTGGCCAGCACCTTTGCATAGCTCTTTGCCCTCCACCAATTCCAGATTTTCACTGCCCTAACAGTAAAGAATCCTCTTCTATGTTGGTGGAAAAACATTCTCTTCTCCAGCTACATCGAATGCCCTCTTGTGACCATCACCTTCCTTGGTAAAAATAGATCCTCGGAGAGATATTTATATTGTCCCCTTATAAACTTATACATGGTTATTAGATCACCCCTCAGTCGTCTTTTTTCTAGACTAAATAATCCCAATTATCCTAATCTCTCTGGGTTTTGTAATCCCCCATCCCCTTTATTAATTTTGCTGCACTACTTTGTACTCGCTTTAGTTCCATTATATCCTTCCTGAGCACCGGTGCCCAAAACTGTACACAGTACTCCATGTCCAGTCTAACCAGGGATTTATACAGAGGCAGTATAATGTTCTCATCATGTGTACCCAGACCTCTTTTAATGCACCCCATGATCCTGTTTGCCTTGGCAGCTGCTGTCTGGCACTGGCTGCTCCAGGTAAGTTTATCATTAACTAGGATCCCCAAGACCTTCTCCATGTCAGATTTACCCAGTGGTTTCCCGTGCAGCGTGTAATGGTGGTATTGATTCCTTCTTCCCATGTGTATAACCTTACATTTATCATTGTTAAACCTCATCTGCCACCTTTTGGCCCAAGTTTACAACTTATCCAGGTCCATCTGTAGCAGAATACTATCTTCTCTTGTATTGACTGCTTTACATAGTTTTGTATCATCTGCAAATATCGACCCAGGTAGAGAATATACCATTTATAACCACCATCTGCTTTCTATCACTAAGCCAGTTACTAACCCATTTACACACATTTTCCCCCAGACCAAGCATTCTCATTTTGTGTACCAACCTCTTGTGCGGCACGGTATCAAATGCTTTGGAAAAATCAAGATATACCACGTCCAATAACTCACCTTGGTCCAGTCTATAGCTTACCTCTTCATAAAAACTGATTAGATTGGTTTGACAGGAGCGATTCCTCATAAACCCATGCTGATATGGAGTTAAACAGTTATTCTCATTGAGATAATCCAGAATAACATCCTTCAGAACCCCTTCAAATATTTTACCAACAGTAGAGGTTAGACTTACTGGCCTATAATATCCAGGTTCACTTTTAGAGCCCTTTTTGATTATTGGTACCACATTTGCTATGCGCCAGTCCTGTAGAACAGACTCCGTCGATATAGAGTCCCTAAGTATAAGAAATAATGGTTTGTCTAATACATTACTTAGTTCTCTTAGTACTCGTGGGTGTATGCCACCCGGACTCGGAGATTTATCTATTTTAATCTTATTTAGCCGGTTTCGCACCTCTTCTTGGGTTAGATTGGTGACCCTTAATATTGGGTTTTCTTTGTCTCTCGAGATTTCACCTAGCATTTTATTTTCCACCGTGAATATCGTGGAGAAGAAGGTGTTTAATTTATTAGCTATTTCCTCGTCATCTACAACCATTCTTTCCTCACAGTTTTTTAAGGGGCCTACACACATACATGCACACATACAGTACTCAGACATGCCACACATACAATACGCAGAAATGTACATATAGGGCAGCACGGTGGCTCAGTGGTTAGCACTACAGCCTTGCAGCGCTGGGGTCCTGGGTTCAAATCCCACCAAGGACAACGTCTGCAAGGAGTTTGCATGTTCTCCCCGTGTTTGAGTTGGTTTTGTCCAGGTTCTCCAAAGACATGGTGATAGGGAATCTAGATTGTGAGCCCAATTTGGGACAGTGATGATAATGTGTGCAACCTGTAAAGTGCTGTGGAATATGTTAGCGCTATATAAAAATAAAGATTATTATTATATATATATTTGAAGACAAATTCACAAAAATACATACATATATACAGTCATACACACTGATATACACAGATCTGCACATCATACAGACAGACACAAGCCTCACTCACCTCCCCCAGGCTTGTCGCCCATCAGGCTCCTCTGGCATGTGGCTATGGAGGGCGCGCTGCTTGATGGCCGTCACTTAAACAGATATACATAAACAGTGCACTCTGCGGCTGTGTCTGCTACTAATGATCGGCCCGGGCCGGCATTGTGCCTTTAATTTTGCTTGTGTGTCGGCCCGGCCGCGTCATTACTAACAGACACAGCCGCACAGCGCACTGTGGGCGGCCATGTTTGTTTAAGCGACAGCTCAAGCAGTGCCGAATAAACTTGTGGCCCTGCACAGCTGCTGGGGAAGGGCCCAGATTTCCTGGTATCCCAGCCGCAAGTGGGCCCCCCATTTGTCCAGGGCCCGGTACTTGCTCTGGTGCGCCGGGGGCTGATGCCGGCCATTTATATGATACATCACATACAGAATGTAAAGGGCTCATGGTAAAATGAATTAAGGGACCAGAATGACAGCGCTCAGAAATCTATAGTCAATTTATTAATAGAGATTTATTTCTAATCAACAGACAAAGGGTTAATAGAAGGAACGGACCCTGAACATGTAGGAGGTAAAGTACAATCACTGTGACACCAAGAACAAAAATGTTCTATATGAAAAGAACTTGACATTGAAGCAATCTGTGGGGTAAAGGGATGGAACCTTCTTCACAGCGTCGGCATGGGGGCTCGTCATTGTATTCACCCATCGGAGCCCCCGTGACGCCATCGCAGGACGCCGATGGCTGACTATGAGATCCAAGGGTGGACTGAAGACCTCCTGTCTGTCATCACAGAGGTCCTGTGAAACCCTTCTTGTGGCCGGGCTGTAAAGGAGACTATGATTTTTACAATATGCAGCAATACAGTGGTATTTCTATATACAGCATAAGTGATCAGGCAATCACAGGTTCAAGTCCCATAAGGGCACTAATAAAAATAGTAAGAAAGTAAAAAAAAGAACAGTTTTCAAAAATATGAAAAATAATACAAGAAAATCTTAAAAATTCAATCACCCCTCTTTTCCCATTTAAAAAAAAAAACAAAAAAAACATATATGTCATGTTGCCGCATCCATAAAAGTCAAATCTATCAAAATATAAAAATAATTAAAGCAATTGGTAAACACAGTCAAAAGAAAAAAATAAAAAATGACACAATTGCGCCTTTTTTGGTTGCTGCAACACCGCAAAATAATGCTGTAAGGAGCGATCAAAATGTCATATCTATACCAAAATGGTATCAATATAAACACTGTGTTGCCCTGCAAAAATTAAGCCCTCACACAGCTCCATCAACCTAAAAAAAACACAATGGGTCTCAGAAAATGACAACACAATCAGAAAAAAAATGCAAGTTTGGTATCGTCGTAATCATACTGATGAGAACTGTACTGCAGGTCATTTTGTTACCATAAGGGTATGTTTCCACGTCCAGGATTCGTTCAGTATTTGCTGCAGATTGGACGCTGCGTAGTGCCGCAGAGTCCAGATGTTACAGCATAGTGGAGATTGTATGAAATCCCATCTCCACTATGCGTGGCAGACCTGCGTAACCGTACATGCGGCGCGTCTTTATAGACTGCAGCATGTCTATTTATCTTGCGGAGATGCTCAGTCTCTGCAAGATAAATAACAATGAAGAGAAGGAATATAAACCAGCTCACCCGTGATGCATAAGCTGAGTTTCGGGAGCACGGACCCGCTGTGTCCAGGCGTGTAGAATCCAAGAGAAGAAAACGTCCAGCTTCACCGAATCCATGAAAAAAAGTTTTCTTTATTCACAAACTTAAACATGGAGGATGCAAACTTCAGCACAAACCACATGGGTAAGAATCTCAACGCGTTTCTGGAGACTAAGCTCCCTTAATCATGACATTGTCATGATTAAGGGAGCTTAGTCTTCCAGAAACGTGTTGAGATTCTTACCCATGTGGTTTGTGCTGAAGTTTGTATCCTCCATGTTTAAGTTTGTAAATAAAGAAAACTTTTTTTCACGGATTCGGTGAAGCTGGACATTTTCTTCTCTAAGATAAATAACAGTCTATGTATAGAATGCGGTGATTCCGTATGTGTTCAATTAAAACATGGAATTACCGCGTGTAAAAAAGGGGGCAGCGCTTTAGGCGGAGCTGTGACCTCTCCGCAGCGTTTCCTTTATGTGGAAACATAGCCTAAAATGTACAGAGTCAAAACAATTACCAAAACAGAATGCCTGAACTGCAGTTTTGATCACAATTTCAACACACTTGGAATTTTCCCCATTTTCATTACACGATATGGTAAAATGAATGGTGTATTTCCAAAATACAACTCATCCTGCAAAAAACAATCCCCCATACATCTATGGGGACAGAAAAAATAAAAACGCTATGGTTATTGAAAAAAGGGGAGGAAAAAAATAAAAACCACAAAAATAGAAATTGGCCATGTCAGGAAGAGATTAAAAAACTTGTGGCCAAAAGTCTCAGTAATTACACACCCCGTCTATAGATATTATCACCTGTCACTGACTCTCATGTTTTCTTTATTGTCAAACAACCATCATATACACATACTGCAGCATGAAGGGGCTCGGAGAAGGTGGCAGTGAAGGTGTGTAAGTGCCTGATGGGGTCACACAGCTCATAAAAGGACAACTGCCCGGCCTCATAATCCAGACATATCCTGAATCTATCACTGGAGATCTTGTCAGGTAACAGGATCTCTTTCCAGTCATGTCTCACTGAATACTGATTATTATAATATCTCTTCCACAAACTCCAGGACTTGTTATTATTTCCAAGTACTGACTGACGCCCCCTCCTGTCTGTACTGGGATAACACATCCCCACCATCCAACTCCCTGATCTACTGATCTCCACATCCCAGTAATGTCGTCCTGAGGTAAATCCATTCCTGCTCATCACCTGATTATTATTGTGGAATCTCTCTGCTGTTTCTGGACGTTTCTGATTCTCTTGTGTACCGGTTGCAGTTTTCAGGCCGTCTGATATATGGACATTATTAGCAGCTGTGTCTAGATCCAGTAATATGTCTGCAGGACCCTCCACATAGATGCCGCTCCTTATACCTGATACTACGTCAAATAATGTGAGTAATGTGTATGCGACCACAGCCACATCTTGGGCATTTCCATGATGGGGCTGTTTATCATGTCCCCCTGTGTCCTCATCACCGCCCTCCTCCTCAGGATCACACAAGTCACCGGTGTCTGGTTCCTGTAAGACAGTCAGTGGATCCGTCATGTTACACAGCTCCTCAATGTGTCTCATCTTCCTGGACAGCTCGTCCTTCTTTATTTCCAGCTGATGGATCAGAGCAGACAGTGACAGTGACTCTTCCTTTTCCTGCCTGGAGATCTCACCGAGGACCTTCTTCTCCAGGTCGTCCACCCCTCTTCTGATGTCTGTACACAAGGCAGTGACTCTCTCGGCTTTTCCAGCTGCTTTTTCTTGAGCTTTTCTCCTGCGCTCCTCCAGACTCTGGACTCTTCTCTCTGTCTTTTCTCTCTTTGTTGTCAGTTTCTGCAGAACATTTCTCAATTTCTTCTTCTTCTTCTTAGAGGCCTCATCCAGCATCTCCACCCGATGTCCCCGATGTTCCCCGGCCAAACTGCAGGACACACAGATACAAGCAGCGTCCTCAGTGCAGTAATATTCCAGGATCTTCTTATGGACAGAACATTTCCTTTTCTCCAGAGAAGTGCCGGGCTCAGATAAGACGTGTTCTGGTGATTTGCTGTGAACCCTCAGGTGTTTATCACACATAGAAGCCTCACAAAGTAGACAGGATCTAACAGCAGATACAAGAGAGTCCACACAGTAAGTGCAGCAGATCCCGGTGATCTCCTCCTGATGTTGGTCAGTTTGCTGGAAATTCTTCACAATCTTACAAAGCGCAAAGTCCCTCATCAGTGCCGGCCTCTCCTGAAACTCTTCTCTGCAGTCAGGACAGGAATAAACTCCAGACTCGTCCTGTGTAGCCAACACACGATCAATACAGACTCGGCAGAAGTTGTGTCCACATCTCAGCATTACAGGATCTGTATAAGTGCTCAGACAGATGGAGCAGTCCAGCTCTTCTCTCAGATCAGCAGAAGCCATGGCTGACTGAAGAGGAAAGAAACTACAATTCTCTCCCGCTCAAAAGGGTGGGCTTTATATTGTGTACACAGGGGAGGGCTGAAGAGCAGAAGGTCACTTACTATTAACCTGTTAATGGACACTTGTGGAAATCACATCTTATATCTCCTTAAATTTCGTGTCTACATTGTGGTCACATATAAAGAGTGAATGTATTGAAAGCTGACATGGACAATATCGATAATACGTATAATATGAATGACTGAACTCACAATTTGATCCCCAAACACTGGATAGCACTAAAGGTTTTCAAAGAGATAGACCATGTGCTGTGGGGGTCATAAAATCTGTTAAGGTACCGTCACACTAAACGATATCGCTAGCGATCCGTGACGTTGCAGCGTCCTCGCTAGCGATATCGTTTAGTTTGACACGCAGCAGCGATCAGGATCCTGCTGTGATGTCGCTGGTCGCTGAATAAAGTCCAGAACTTTATTTGGTCGTCCGATCGCCGTGTATCGTTGTGTTTGACACCAAAAGCAACGATACCAGCGATGTTTTACACTGGTAACCAGGGTAAACATCGGGTTACTAAGCGCAGGGCCGCGCTTAGTAACCCGATGTTTACCCTGGTTACCAGCGTAAAAGTAAAAAAAACAAACAGTACATGCTCACCTGCGCGTCTCCCAGCGTCTGCTTCCTGCTCTGACTGAGATCCGGCCCTAAAGTGAAAGTGAAAGCACAGCGGTGACGTCACCGCTCTGCTGTTAGGGCCGGAGCTCAGTCAGTGTCAGGAAGCAGAGGCTGGGGGACGCGCAGGTGAGCATGTACTGTTTGTTTTTTTTACTTTTACGCTGGTAACCAGGGTAAACATCGGGTTACTAAGCGCGGCCCTGCGCTTAGCAACCCGATGTTTACCCTGGTTACCCGGGGACCTCGGCATCGTTGGTCGCTGGAGAGCGGTCTGTGTGACAGCTCTCCAGCGACCAAACAGCGACGCTGCAGCGATCGGCATCGTTGTCGCTATCGCTGCAGCGTCGCTTAATGTGACGGTACCTTTAGGCAGGAAGGCCATTGTCTGTCCTGTGGTGTGGTGCCTATTGTTCTTATCTCCAGCCTAAATGGAATTTGAACCTGTCCTCAGTCCTTTTTGGCACAAACACCTTTTGGGTATATTCAGTGGCTTGGGAAAGTATTCACCCCTTTGGCATTTTTCATGTTTTGCTCCCTCACAACCTAGAAGTTGACTGGGTTTTTTTTAGGGTTTGCATTAGTTCACGTAAAGAACATGCCTACAACTGCAGACATTTGGTTTTCTTTTCCTTGTGAAGCAAGCAAAAAATGGGACACAATAACTGGAAACTTCAGTATGCATAACTATTCACCCCCTAAAGTCAACCAGTCTCCTCCATACATCTGTGACATGCATACCTCCCAACCGTCCCGATTTCAGCGTGACAGTCCCGCTTTGGCACCGGGGTCCCGCTGTCCCGCTTCGGGCATTTAAAATCCCGAATTTGCGGCCGCCGGTGAAGCCCCGCCCACTTCCGGGACGTAGAGAGAGCCCGATTAGTACCCGCTGTTCGTTCCGTTCCCTGGGACTGCGTTGTAGCCACGCCCCCTTGAGTTGCCTCACCGCCCGCCTCCGGCTTCCTCCTCAACTATAGACGTGGGCGGACTCTGAGGACAGAGCGGCAGCACCCGGACTGGTTTCTGGCACGGGGGCAGAGTTGTGAGACACTCCGTGTCTGTGTGACCGCGGGAGCAGCGAGCGGATCTCCAGACTGTAAGTGAATGTATGTGTCTCTCCCCCTCTCCATGCAGCGCTGCCCTGCTGCGGTTACAGCAGAGACTCTGACAGCATAGGAGGACTGACAAACTAAACTTTGTCTCCCCATGGTGCGCGCACCCCGCTCCCACTCTCCCCCTGGTACCCATCCATCGGATTCTCCACCAACCTGGTGCAGCACCCCTTACATTCTATGGGGGCTGCCACCTGCCTGCGTTACATTCTATGGGGGCTGCCACCTGCCTGCGTTACATTCTATGGGGGCTGCCACCTGCCTGCGTTACATTCTATGGGGGCTGTGCAGCATTATATTCTATGGGGCTGTGCTGTATTACATTCTATGGGGACTGAGCTGTAATGCTGGATACAGCAGTCAGCGGCGCAGCTGGATGACACCATTCAGCGCCGTGGGAGTGGAAGCTGCCGGCTGCTGCGAGGGAGCGCGGTGAAAGGTGTTTGTGTGTACTGATGGAGAAGGCAATGATGGGGGTGGGGTAACCATGTGTGGCCATTATACTGCACCCAGCATTGTGTGGGGCCATTATACTGTACCCAGCATTGTGTGGCCATTATACTATACCCAGCATCGTGTGGGGCCATTATACTGTACAAAGCATCATGTGGCGCCATTATACTGTATGGACCATCACGTGGGGCAAGTATACTGTACGCAGCATCATGTGGGGCCATTATACAGTATGGAGCATAATGTGGCCAATGGCCATTGTACAGTATGGAGCGTCGTGTGTGGCCATATTTTTTTGTTCATAATTATTGTTAACGAAACATTGTGATCAGAAGTGCTAAATGGGTGTGGTTGGGGCGTGGCTAGTTGTGAAATGGGTGTGGCCTAAAATTTGCCGCGGCGCGCTACGCGCGCCGCTGACTTTGCCCCTCTTTCCCTTCCCCTAAAGTTGGGAGGTATGGTGACATGGTCTCCCGGTACTTACCTACACGCAACCTTAGATCCTCACAAGATCTCCTTCTCTATTCCTCTCTTATCTCTTCTTCCGACAACCCGCATCCAAGACTTCTCCCATGCTTCCCTCATACTCTGGAACTCTCTACCACAACACATCAGACTCGCCTACCATAGAAACCTTCAAAAAGAACCTGAAGACCCACCTCTTCCGACAAGCCTGCAGTGATCCTCAACCTACTGAACCCCCACACCAGCAGCTCTACCCTCTCCTAGTGTATCCTCACCCATCCCCTGCAGACTATGAGCCCTCGCGGGCAGGGTCCTCCCTCCTTCTGTACCTGTTAGTGCCTGTTTTTTGCTCACGTTTTAATGTATTTGTCTATATCCCCTTTTCACATCTAAAGCGCCATGGAATAAATGACGCTATAAAAAATGTATAATAATAATAAATAACTTTTTCTACTTGTAAACTGCGGTGTCTGTGCACATGGGGTGCATTTGGATAGCGCTGGGCAGTCCCGCCTGATCTAATAGAAGGGTGTCACTACTAGGCCTGCCTGGATGCTGTGCATCTCCATTGTGTGAACAGCGCCACATGCAAGTTTTTATGTGCAGCAATGTTCCAAGCAGCCATCCCCTCCATTAGTTTGGTAGCTGGTGAGTGGCTGCCTCATCGGTTATGCTGCACCTGTGTTGTTGCCATTTTAACCACATGGGTCCACTGCATCCTGTTAGTGCATTTGTTTGGAGACCTAGGCAGGTAAGAATCTCTGCCTTTTGTTGCTGTTTTTAATAATAAATAACACTAAAGGTTTTAAAAGAGAGACAATATGTGCTGTAGGGGTCATAAAAGGCAGGAAGGCTATTGTGTGTCCTGTTGTGTGGTGCCTTTTGTTCTTATCTCCAGCCTAAATGGAATTTGAACCTGTCCTCAGGCCATTTTGACACAAACGCCTTTTGGCTATATACAGTTGCTTGGGAAAGTATTCACCCCCTTGACATTTTTCATGCTTTGCTGTCTCACAACCAGAAATTTCAGTTTTTTTGAGGGTTTGCATTAGTTAATGCAAAGAACATGCCTACAACTATGAACATTTATTTTTGTTTTTTTCATTGTGAAGCAAACAAGAAATAGGACAAGATAACTGAAAACTTCAGTGTGCATAAGTATTTACCCCATAAAGTCAGCACTTTGTAGAGCGACAAATGGAGCAGTCCAACTCATCTCTCAGATCAGCAGACTCCATGACTGATGGAAGACGGAAGAAAGAAACAAAACTACAATTCTCAAACAGCCAGAAACCAGAGGCGTAGCTAGGGGTTCAGCTCAGGAGGGCGAATTACAGTGCCTTGCAAAAGTATTCAGCTCCCTGGAACTTTTATTATTATTATTATTATTATTATTATTATTCATTTTTATAGCGCCATTTATTCCATGGCGCTTTACATGTGAAATACGGGGCAAATATAGACAAATACATTAAACATGAGCAAAAACAAGGCACACGGGTACATAAGGAGGGAGGACCCTGCCCGCGAGGGCTCACAGTCTACAGGGGATGGGTGAGGATACACTAGAAGAGGGTAGAGCTGGTTGTGCGGCGATTCAGTAGGTTCAGGATCACTGCAGGCTGTAGGCTTGTCGGAAGAGGTGAGTCTTCAGGTTCTAAACCTTTTCCCACATATCATGCTTCAAACATAAAGATACCAAATGTAAATTTTTGGTTAAGAATCAACAACAAGTGGAACACAATTCTGAAGTTGAACAAAATGTATTGGTTATTTTAAATTTTTGTGGAAATTTAAAAACTGAAAAGTGGGGCGTGCCGTGCAATATTATGCGTCCCCTTTACTTTCAGTGCAGCAAACTCACTCCAGAAGTTCATTGTGGATCTCTGAATGATCCAATGTTGTCCTAAATGACTAATGATGATAAATATAATGCACCTGTGTGTAATCAAGTCTCCGTATAAATGCACCTGCGCTATGATAGTCTTAGGGTTCTATAGCACAGTTTGAAGCACAGAGAGCATCATGAAGACCAAGGAACACGACAGGCAGGTCCGTGATACTGTTGTGGAGAAGTTTAAAGCAGGATTTGGACACAAAATGATTTCTAAAACTTTAAACATCCCAAGGAGCACTGTGCAAGTGATCATATTGAAATGGAAGGAGTATCATACCACTGCAAATCTACCAAGACCCAGCCATCCCTCTAAACTTTTATCTCAAACAAGGAGAAGACTGATCAGAGATGCAGCCAAGAGGCCCATAATCACTCTGGATGAACTGCAGAGATCTACAACCGAGGTGGGACAGTCTGTCCATAGGACAACAATCAGTCATACACTGAATAAATCTGGAAAAAGGTGCTCTGGTTAGATGAAACGAAAATCGAACATTTTGGCAACAATGCCAAGCGATATGTTTGGTGTAAAGGCAACACAGCTCATCATCCTGAACACACCATCCCCACTGTCAAACATGGTGGTGGCAGCATCATGGTTTGGGCCTGATTTCTTCAGCAGGGACAGGGAAGATGGTTAAAATTGATGGGAAGATGGATAGAGCCAAATACAGGGCCATTCTAGAAGAAAACCTGTTGGAGTCTGCAAAAGACCTGAGACTGGGATGGAGATTTGTCTTCCAACAAGACAATGATCCCAAACATAAAGCAAAATCTACAATGGAATGGTTCAGAAATAAACATACCCAAGTGTTAGAATGGCCAAGTCAAAGTCCTGACCTCAATCCAATCGAGAATCTGTGGAAAGAACTGAAAACTGCTGTTCACAAACGACCTCCATCAAACCTCACTGAGCTCGAGCTGTTTGCCAAGGAACAATGGGCAAGAATTTCAGTCTCTCGATGTACGAAACTGATATAGACATACCCCAGTGACTTGCAGCTGTAATCGCAGCAATAGGTGGCGCAACAAAGTATTAAGCTAAAGGGGCCGAATAATATTGCACGCCCCACTTTCCAGTTTTTGAATTTCCACAAAAATTTTAAATAACCAATAAATTTAATTCAACTTCACAATTGTTGTTGATTCAATTCCACTTGCTGTTGATTCTTCATCAAAAATTTACATTTGACGAGGCTGCAGACGAATGTCTGGTAAGGCTCGCGATGAAGGCCTCCTTCCACCCAGCCACAGCTTCCAGTTGCATCCGCACGAGCTGCCAGGTGAGTTCTTCTACCTCTCTCCGCAGGAGATCCGGATCCAGCATTGCTGACGTGTACAGTTCTTGCAGGTCCCGGCTGGGGGAGTCCTCCTGCCCCACTCCACGCTCCGGTGTCCGCTCACCTCCCTCCGCCATGTTGCTTTCAGCACTCCCTCGGCTTCTTCCTCTTGTTCCTCCTCCTTCCGAGGGCGGCTTCTTTTTCCTTCCTTCTCGCCATCCGAGACTAGGAAGCGGACCTCTTTCGCTGATGGGCAAATTTCCCGAACATAGTAGTATCTGTGAGGGGCGTCCATAACTTTCGCACCGTTCTTCCAGGCTCTGCCCATGACAACACACCCCACTGTTCCTGCACGCCACATGGTGCTATAATAGCAGCAGTTTTGGCGCAATTTGTAGTTCACTAGGCACACAGGCACAGTCTCTTAGGCCTAAATGACCCAGTTTGCTGGGTCGGTCCATCCTCTTTGTGACGCCAAGAATGAGTTGCCCGCCAGGGCCGTGGGGTACTCGGTACCAGGCCTGATACTCACAGGAGGATGTCATGGTGGTGGCAACCTGGTCCGTGGCCCTGGGTGCCCATGTTAATGGGAATGTCTTTAAAGGGAGATTGTAGTAAAGTTTGTGCTCGTGACGCCACCTGTGGTTTTCGGTTAGTAGGGACCAATGCTGCTTAAAGGGGTCCTCTGGGGTGATGGTATGGCAGCTATATGGTATAACTTCCCACAGGTGAAGTAGATCCCCAGGGCTCACAAGGTGTACGGCACCGATGGTGTGGTAGATGGTATAGCAAAGAACAAGGACACAGTTTTGCAGTCTTTACCTGGTTTACTGATGGTAGCAGTCAGCCTCAGTCCAGGGTACCAAGTGCAGTGGTAGCTGTGGTCCGGCCGGCTTGGAGGCAATAGGGTTCCCTCTCCCAGGTGAGGTCCGTAAGCCTTTCCTACTTGTGCTAGTTGGCGAGGTCCCTGCTGCTTGTAGCTTGCTGGCAAAGTCCTCTCCTGTCCTGAGACAGATGCCTGCACGGTGGGCAGTGTGAGCCGTTTTATAGGGTCTCTATCACGACCCATGCTCTCAGGTTACTGCTTCACCTCAGACTTGGTGTGGGCAATTAACATACAGTCCTATGCCCTCCGGTTCTGTCGCGTGTCCTGGAGAACAACAAGACCTTGGGCTCCCAGTGCCCGGTTTCCGTGCTCCAGCTCTGAGGGTGTCTGGTCGCTGTTCCCCTCTGAACCTCTTCCTCCACTGTACTCCTTTCCTCTAAGCTCCACTACAATCCAACCTTTCAGGTTATCGCTTCCTTTTCCAGGGTCTTCAGCACCCATCTGGCTGCTCAGCCCCAATGTCTGACCAGACTTCTTTCTCCAATCTCTCCCTCCAGGAGACTAACTAACTCCTCCCCAAGACCAGAATACATAAAGCTTAGGGAAGCTCCCCTGAATCCAGTTTCAGAGCTCCCCCTTCTGACCTGGATTCAGAACATGTTGAATGTAGTTGCTTACCTGGTAAAGAGAATCCTCCTTGCCTCCAAGTGTGATATCACGCTCCCCGAAAGGAAGGCAACATCTCTGTAACAACTGGTTACCTGGGGTGTTACACTCCCCCCCGTTAACTCCAGTACTCCCGGACTGGGAAAAGAAGAACATTAACATTAGGTTAGCAAGACATACAAATACATTTTTGGCATGCATAGAAACAGGCAAATTGGTGTAAACTTGGGCTTACTGAGGACTAAGGGCACATTTGCTGCCCGAAACACGTCCAGTCAGGTGCTGGTAGCTCTCCGCTAATTTCTATGCTGGTCATGTCCTAGCAGCGTTTTTAAATGTTGAAATAAAATTTTTTTTTTGCATTTTATCCTGGAGCTGGATTCACACCGCTTTCTTCTGTAAACTTGGGCTTCCCTGTTATGATCCCAGTGGCTGAGGATCACTAGAAATACTAGCTAAGTTACTAAACATAGAACAAGCTCTAGGGAGGTGGTAACTGCACTGACCGCAATCCTGATCCTATCCAAACACACTAAAGGTAGCCGGTGAACGTGCCTAAAATCCTGGACGTCTCGACGCAGCCTGAGAAACTAACTACCCCTAGAGAGAAAGCAAGACCTCACTTGCCTCAAGAGAAATAACCCCAAAGATATAGTAAGCCCCCAACAAATAATAACGGTGAGGTAAGGGGAAAACACATACGTAGAAATGAAAACAGATTCAGCAAATGAGGCCCGCTAATACTAGATAGCAGAAGACAGATAGTGAACTGTGCGGTCAGCAGAAAATGCTACAAAATATCCACGCTGAGAATTCAAGAACCCCCACACCAACTAACGGTGTGGGGAGAGAAACTCAGCCCCCTAGAGCTACCAGCAAGCAAGGAAATCACATATAAGCAAGCTGGACAAGAAACATATTGAACACTGATGATCAAAAAATGAACAAACGGAAACTTAGCTTCTCTTGAAGAGACTGGTAGCAAGGTAGTCAGGAGGAATCTGAATAGCTCTGAATACATTGACAGCAGGCATCAACTGAGAGTCCAAGTGAGCTTAAATAGAAAACCAGCCCACAGATAACGAGACAGCTGATGCCAGTCACAAACCTGCAGAAAGACAGCACTCACACAGTACCACTTGTGACCACAAGAGGGAGCCCAGAAATAGAGTTCACAACACTTCCCTTTATGGGAGGTAATTAATTTTGAAACGCTACTAACTTTAATATAAAATATAAAATAACTGTATCAAAAATATAGAACTTTACTATACTATACTATGGAACGACAACTACCCCTACGGATATACTGTCTTTATCACACTATGCAGCTGCATTAGTTTTAATAGTTAACACTATCTTTAGAATTCTCTTTAATAAAAGTGCAAAACTTCAGTTTTATTCTTACTAGCTCTCATTATATTTTTATCTGCATACTTTATCTATCAAACATATGTCTCTATTAAACATTTTCACTATTCTAAAGTGCTACAAATCAACATTTTCATTTACTAACTCTTATTATACTTTCTTCAACATACTTTTCTTATTAAACGTATAAACTGAGGTAGTGCTTCAAATGGTGCAATTTATCATTCAATTCAATTACTCATCAATATGCCAAACAGCAGCAACAATATGGGGGACCCATTTTGGTTAACCCCCAACGTAGGACGTGGGCGGGCTGCAAGGCATGGCATCCAGACCCTTGTCTTCGGCCTCGCCAAACGTTTTTTTCTTCAGGTCTCTGTAAAACAAATCAACTTTCACAGCAACATTAGAAACAGTTTCTTTAAAGCTTCTTTGTACAACCAGTAGAAAGCACATAATGAGGTGCCAACTATTTACAGGAAAGTTTTTGGATCACACATTGTTCATGACCTCATTGTTAAAGTTTGAAAATTTAAAGAGACAAACAGTCATTTTAACTTTCAAAAACAGAGCTTACTTTTTCTGCCAGGGCAAGTCCTGGGTCCATGACCTTTTGACCCGTAAAGTTCATGCTCCTCTGGATCAAACAAAATCAGTCCCATTGCAGACATTTGAGTGGCCTGTGTTTTCCTGGGCTGTTCAACTATTGTCTCTATAGCTGATGCAGCTTCACGGGTTGAAGCTTCTGTGGCTTTGTACTTGTGGACATTGAGGGCATACCAGCCTCTTTCTCCCTTGTGCCGAATGTAAGACACTTTATCTCCTGGTTGCAGGTCCCGATAAGGGTGCCCTTCCTGGAGATGTGACTCCATGTCCCGGCGTGTTACGAATAAGTCTTTTTGTCGTCCGGGTTCCCTAGTGAACCCCCATCCTTTTCTGATGTCAAAAGAGACACTAGATTGCGTTCTTCCAGCTCCTTTTGCCGGAGTTTGCGTTCCTGTCTCTCTGCCTCCAGCTTTAGAAGTTGTTGTTGGCATCTTTCCTCCCTGCTAAGGACCTCTTTCTGAGCTTCTTCCCCCCAGGTCTGATCTGCAGACCCCATCATGCTCGCCTGTGCTGTCGGTTCAGGGAGCAGTGGATCAGCTAGCTTGCCCCTGATGTCTGTCATCCGGTTCCAAACTATGTGACTTAGCAGCTGGCCGGGTTTTGGGGCTGGTGGGGGTTCAAAACAGGGTGTCCTCCACTATGGGGGTAGTAGGCATACCTGTTGTACCGGTATTGGTCGTCTCAGTGGTGATTCCAGGAGTTGAGGCCACGGGTTGTGACCCTGTCAGCCGTCCGAACATCCACTCCATCAGACTCTCTTTCCATTTGGTCATAGTCACTAGCTGCAGCTGCAGCATCTGTCGCATTACCTCCTCCACCTCCTGGTTAAGCAGCTCCGGGCTCACCATCGGTAGTGGATCAGGGCCTGCTGCTTTCACCCCGTGCTCTGGCGCCCTGCATCCTCCGTGCTCCGCAATGTTCCCCTGGTGCTCCACTGCCATCCTTGCAGCTCGTCTCCCTGCACGCCGCTCCATGTGCTTTTTCCACTCTGCAGACTTCTTTTTCTGTCCCCTCTTCTGGGGGCGGTACTTCTGTCTCTCTCGCATCACAGATTAGGAGGCGGAGCTCTCTTGCTGACGGACACCTCCTCCTCACATAACAGTACTGGCAGTGGGCGGGCACGATCTTCATGCAACTTTGCTGAACCCGCCTTTCTTCTCCCTGCATGCCACATGATGCTGCAATGTTGGTGGTTTTGGCGGCAATTTACAGTCCAACGGTCACACAGTTAAGCACAGTCTCTTAGGTGCACAGATCCAGTTTGCTGGGTCGGTCCATCCTCTTCGTGACGCCAAAAATGAGTCGCCCGCCAGGGCCGTGGGGTACTTGGTACTGGGTCTGTACTCAAAGGGGGATGTCACGGTGGCGGCGACCCGGTCCGTGGCCCTGGGCGCCCATGTTAAAGCGAATGTCCTTAAAGGGGTTTTGAATAAAGTTTGTGTTC
Source organism: Ranitomeya variabilis (assembly GCF_051348905.1). Lineage (NCBI taxonomy): Eukaryota > Metazoa > Chordata > Amphibia > Anura > Dendrobatidae > Ranitomeya > Ranitomeya variabilis. Next base: position 669,448,839 of record NC_135236.1, on the reverse strand, counting down.
GTGATGCCACCAGTGGTATTCGGTCAGAGGGGACCGATGCAGCTTAAAGGGGTCCTCTGGGGTGATGTTCTGGCAGCTAGGATGGAATAACTTCCCACAGGTGAAGTAAGTCCCCAGGGCTCCCGGTGTGTAGATGGAGATGGTGAGTGGTACAGTAAGAAATGGAGGACAAAGGTTTGCAGTCTCTTTACATGGATTACTGAAGACTTCAGGCAGCCACAGTCCAGGGTACCAGATCACAGGCACAGGTAGGGTCACCAGATCACAGGCACAGGTCCGGCCAGCTTGGCGAGTTCGGGGGGACCAGGTGGAGTTAGAAGCCTTCCTACTGGTGTAGTCCTTTGCTGCCTTAGGCCTCACACAAAGTCCTCCCTGTTCTCTCTGTCCCCTTTAAAGGCTAGGACAATACCCGCATGACAGGTAACTCAAGCCTTTTTACAGGATCTCTATCACGACCCGGGCTCTATGCGTTTTTGTGTCTACAGGCGTGTGGTGGACAGGTAACTTGCAATCACCTGTCCTGTTGGTTTCTGCTGTGAGATCTCGAATACTGCACAACCTCGGTCTTCCAGCTACCAGTTTCAGGCGCTCTGCAGGGAAGCAGCTCAGTCGCAGCTATTCTCTCCAATTGTCACTCTTGTGCTTTGCTCTCTACAGCAGCTCACTACAAATCTGTTCATCTTTCTGTGTTCCCTCTTTCTCCAGGAGCTGCAGCACCTCTTGGCTGCATGGCCGCTTCAGTCCTTCTGACACTCAATGTCTGACTCCTCTGTCCTCTGACAGGAACTCTCTCCCTTTCCCTCCAGACCAGAATATATATGTAACGCTTGCACCGAGACTGTTTGGCGCGGGTGCCTGTGGGTTTGGCCCCACTGGACCCTGGAAGGGGCGTAACTAAGTAGCTTCCTAGGAGTTCGCTGGAGCCTCTGATGGTGAGGTCAGACTTGTGCAATAGGAAGCTACCAGGTACCACTCCAGGGTGGAGTCAGACTGTGGATGCTGATCCCACCGGGGACAAGACACAGGCAGGCAGGCACGGTTGTGGCACTGGCTGACAGATGGGTTTGGCAGAGGCCCAGATGGGCGGACTGGCTTGACGGAGATACAGGCAGGCAGACGGGCGCGGCTGGCACTCAGGCAGACAGGCGGGCACGGCTGGCACTGGCAGACAGGACTGATACTCTGGTAGGAATTGGTATTCAGATGGTTGTATGGAAACAGGTAAGAACCTGTTCAGACTGGATAACATAAGGAAACAGGAAGAGACCCGTACGGCAAGTTGCAGAATAAAGATAGAGCAAGAGTGGAAGCAAAGCAAAATCACAGGAGGCGGAGTAAGAGCAGGAGGTGGAGCTAAGAGTAGAGAAGGAGAAGGCAGAGCTATGAGCAGAGAAGGAGAAGGCAGAGCAAAGAGTAGAGAAGGAGAAGGCAGAGCAGAGAGTAGAGAAGGAGAAGGCAGAGCCAAGGACGGAGCCGCAGGAGGCAGAGCCAAGAGCGAAGATGCTGGAGGCGGAGCCAAGAGCAGAGACGCTAAAGGCGGAGCCAAGAGCAGAGACGCTGGAGGCGGAGCCAAGAGCAGAGACGCTGGAGGCAGAGCCAAGAGCGGAGACGCTGGAGGCGGAGCCAAGAGTGGAGATGCTGAGGCGGAGCCAAGAGCGGAGACGCTGGAGGCGGAACCAAGAGCCAGAAACCGCAGGAGGTAACGCCAAGAGCAAAAGAGTGCAGAACTACAGGTTGTGGCGAGGAAAGCTGAGAAGCACAGAACCACAGGTTGTGGCAGAACAGAGCAGAGAGATGCAACACCACTGATAGTGGCAAGCAGAGCAGAGAGATAAGGCGGAGGTACACACAGCAGAGTGGGAAATGACAAATGACAAAGAAGGAACAGACATAGACCAGAGTTCAGACAGGAACGGACACGGTAACACAAACAGAACACAGATGAAGGCCTTCAGAATTGCAGCCCTCTGAGACAGGAAACAGACACGACCTGGCAGCTCAGTAGCAAATGCTAACTGAGGGGAATAGTTTGCTCAGGCATCCTCAAATGGGTGAGGATGCCTTAAGTATCAGAGGCCTCAAGGCTATTGGCCAGGAACACCCCAGGGAGGTGCACACAGTCTCAATAAGAGTCCGGATTGGCTGGCGCCGCCCCCTTATGCACACAGCCAGGAAGTGTTCACAGAGCAAGCCGCCATGAAGCACGCGGCATGGAGCCGGCAGCAGACAGATCTCACAGCATGGCACTGGGTGAGTGAGTTGATGTGACAGGCAGGTGGGGAACGCAAAGCCATGCAGTGATGCCGGCAGGGTTGTTACAATATATATAGGGAAGCCACCCACAAACTGGATCAGAGCTCCCCCTTCTGGCCTGGAGTGTGAACATGTTGTGTACTTGTGGTACCTGATAAAAGAGATCTTACTTCGCCTCCAAGTGTGACATCACTCTCCCCGTGAGGACAGCAATGCCACTGTAACATCCAGGACCCTGGGGTGTTACACTAGCAGTTTATAATATTCAGGTGGCAAACCTTCCAGACATATACCGATCCTCAATATAGTAGGAAAAAATGAAGGCAGCACACCATTTAGACAAAATGAAAAAAAAACAAATTGTTGCAATAGTCCACTGGGGCTCAGCGACATTTCGGTTCTCCTGGAAAAAGGTTCTCAGTAGAACTGAAACATTGCAGAGCCCCAATGGGCTATTAAAACCCTTTCTTCATTTTGCTTCAATGGTGTGCTGCCTTATATACAGGAAAGAGACATAATCTAATCTCTGCTGTCCTGCAGCCGGTATCACGTCTATCAGTGCAGTGTATGATACTGACCACTTGTGTCGGTCTCTATCTGAGGCACAATGAGAAGTCGTTTATAGATCGGGTGATGCTCTGACGATTTGCATTGACAGAGACACAGATCTGTTTAAAAGTTCAAGTTTATCCCAGTAGTCACATCCCCTGTACCCGGACGACAGATTTTGACTTGCCTGACATTCCCCGTGCCGGGAGGAGAATCATATGTGATCCCTGTTACTGCTACGTACGCGTGCCTTAGTACAGCACCAGAGGCTGAGTCAGATCTTACCAACCCTTTACCCGCTGACACTGCGGAGCAAGTCCACGCTCCAGCGAAACCGCATAGAGAACTGACGGACTGAGCCCAGTATCCAGGAACCGCTGGTGGGAGTACCCGACTTGTGCGACAAAGACGCTTTGCTCTCTTCGAGGAACCGGACCTCCGTCTACTCAGGACCATTCTGAGACATCAAGTGCCACTGTTGTCGGTGCCAACGTTGGAGACCGAGGAGCTATAATCAAGAAACCGACAGACTGATAAGTTTATTCTTCTATTTTTTTGTGAACATTCCCTTTTCCAGTGCCCTATCCTCTCATATCCATTCCCTCCCTGCGTGTAGTTATATTTGTTAATAGATTTTGTTCACCCTTGATCTGCCTCTGGTCTGTGACGACACGCCGACTCCTGCGTTATTTCACGCACATACAGTACACAGATATACACACACATACAGTACTCAGACATACACATACAGTACGCAGACATACACACACACATACAGTACTCAGACATACACATACAGTACTCAGACATGGACACACATACGGTACTCAGACATGCACACACAGTACGCAGACATACACACACATACAGTACTCAGACATACACATACAGTACTCAGATATGCACACACATGCAGTACTCAGACATACGCATACAGTTCTCAGACATGCGCACACATACAGCACTCAGACATGCACATATACAGTACGCAGACATGCACACACATACAGCACTCAGACATGCACATATACAGTACGCAGACATGCACACACATACAACACTCAGACATGCACATATACAGTACGCAGACATGCACACACATACACTACGCAGACATACACACACATACAGTACTCAGACATACACATACAGTACTCAGACATACACACACATACAGTACTCAGACATACACATACAGTACTCAGACATGCACACACATACAGCACTCAGACATACACATATGCGGCGCCCCAGGGTCCTGGTCGTCGCCGTAGTGTCACTTTCCTTCCGGAGAGAGTGGTGCTATGTTTGGAGGCAAGGAAGGATAACTGCATCCAGGTACCACAAACATGCAACACATTTCACACTCCAGGCCACCAGGGGGAGCTTCTGCTCCTATTTACCAGGTCACTCCCCATATATATAACTGGTAGTCTGTAGGGATTGTTAGAAAGTTCCAGACATTAGTCTGAGGAGGACAGAGGGTCCACGGAGCTGTGCATGCCCTAAGAGCTGCAGCTACCAGAAAGAGACATTGAAGGCAGAATTGTATTGCAGCGAGCGTGCCAGGAGAGCAAAGCAAAGGAGAGGATACCAGAGGGGGACCAGCCCCGAACAGGTTGCCTCCCTCTGAGGCGCAGAAGACCGGTAACCGGAACACCGAGGTAGTAAGGACCTCTACGCCTTACCTCAAAGACCGGCAGGACAGCTAATTTCACGTTACCTGTCCGCACCTACACCCAGGAGGCACGGTGACACCCCACAGAGCCGGGTTATCTAAGAGACCCTATAAACAGGCTCAAGTCACCAGTCATAGGGTTTTGTCCTATCCTATAGGGGGACAGAGAGAGAGAGATAACATCTGTGAGGCCCTTATTTGAAGCTTATGCAGTAAGAGACTACACCACTACAGCGCAAGGGAAGGCTACTGATTTCCACCTGGACAAGGGAACTCTCGACTTGCCTCCAAACCGGCCGGACTCTGCCTGCCCTGTGGTCTGGTGCTCTGGACTGTGGATGCTGAAGTCTTCAGTAAAGGTAAAGAGACTGCAACCTTGTGTCCTCGTTCTTCACTGCGCCTCTCACCATTCTACCATCTACACACTGGGAAGCCCTGGGGATATACTTCACCTGTGGGAAGGTATACCATCTAGTTGCCATAGCATCACCCCAGTGGACCCCTTAAAGCAGCGTCGGTCACCCTGACCGAATACCACAGGTGGCGTCACGAACACAAACTTTATCCCTTTTAAAGACTTTCCCCTCTTATATGGACATCCCAGGGCCACGGGCCGGGTCAGCCACAGTGACATCCCTGTTATGACCCCAATGGCAGAGGGTCTCAAAAGTACATACCAAGTCTGCAAACACAAAAAACCAGCTCATAGGGCAGTGGTAACTGGGCTGACCATATATCTAATCCTAGCACCACAAATAGCAGCAGCCGGGGAACGTGCTTACGTTGGTTCTAGACGTCTCGCGCCAGCCGGAGAACTAACTAACCCTAGAAGGGAAAAGATAGACCTTTCTTGCCTCCAGAGAAAAGACCCCAAAAGTTGGATACAAGCCCCCAACAAATAATAACGGTGAGGTAAGGAGAAAAGACAAACGTAAGAATGAACTAGATATTTAGCAAAGAGAGGCCCACTGACTAATAGCAGAATATAGCAAGATGACTTATATGGTCAGCAAAAACCCTATCAAAATTTCCACGCTGGATATTCAAGAACCCCCGAACCGTCTAACGGCCCGGGGGGAGAACACCAGCCCCCTAGAGCTTCCAGCAAAATCAGGAATCACATTTAGTACAAGCTGGACAAAAAAAATAAGAGCAAAGCAAATAACCAAAAAACAAGGAAGCAGGACTTAGCTTAATTTTGCAAGATCCACGACCAACAGACAGGAGCAAACAGAAAGGAACTGATTACAACGATGCCAGGCACTGGACTGAGAAACCAGGAAGTTTATATAGCAACACCCCTGGACTAACGACCCAGGTGGGAGCCAAACTGAGGAAAGACAATCCCAGAGTCATATCACTAGTGACCACAAGAGGGAGCCAAAAAAGTCTAATTCACAACAGTACCCCCCCTTTAAGGAGGGGTCACCGAACCCTCACCAAGACCACCAGGGCGATCAGGATGAGCAGCGTGAAAGGCACGAACTAAATCGGTCGCATGCACATCAGAGGCAACCACCCAGGAATTATCCTCCTGACCATAGCCCTTCCACTTGACCAGATACTGAAGCCTCCACCTGGAGAGACGAGAATCCAAGATCTTCTCCACCACGTACTCCAACTCGCCCTCAACCAACACCGGAGCAGGAGGCTCAACAGAAGGAACCACAGGTACAACGTACCGCCGCAACAAAGACCTATGGAACACGTTGTGAATGGCAAACGACACCGGAAGATCCAAGCGAAAGGACACAGGATTAAGGATTTCCAATATCTTGTAAGGACCGATGAAGCGAGGCTTAAATTTAGGAGAGGAGACCTTCATAGGAACAAATAGAGAAGACAGCCATACCAAATCCCCAACACGAAGTCGGGGACCCACACCGCGGCGGCGGTTGGCAAAACGCTGAGCCTTCTCCTGTGACAACTTCAAGTTGTCCACCACATGATTCCAGATCCGCTGCAACCTATCCACCACGGAATCTACCCCAGGACAGTCAGAAGGCTCCACATGTCCCGAGGAAAAACGAGGATGGAAACCAGAGTTGCAAAAAAATGGCGAAACCAAAGTAGCGGAACTAGCCCGATTATTAAGGGCAAACTCAGCCAACGGCAAGAAGGTCACCCAATCATCCTGATCTGCAGAAACAAAACACCTCAAATAAGCCTCCAGAGTCTGATTAGTTCGCTCCGTTTGTTCATTAGTCTGAGGATGAAAGGCAGACGAAAACGACAAATCAATGCCCATCTTAGCACAAAAGGATCGCCAGAACCTGAAAACAAACTGGGATCCTCTGTCAGACACAATATTCTCAGGAATGCCGTGTAAACGAACCACATTCTGAAAGAACAAAGGAACCAGATCGGAAGAGGAAGGCAGCTTAGGCAAAGATACCAAATGAACCATCTTGGAAAAGCGATCACATACCACCCAGATGACAGACATGCCCTGAGACACCGGAAGATCTGAAATGAAATCCATGGAAATGTGTGTCCAAGGCCTCTTCGGGACAGGCAAGGGCAAGAGCAACCCGCTGGCACGAGAACAGCAAGGCTTAGCTCGAGCACAAGTCCCACAGGACTGCACAAATGACCGCACATCCCGTGACAAGGAAGGCCACCAAAAGGACCTAGCCACCAGATCTCTGGTGCCAAAAATTCCCGGATGCCCTGCCAACACCGAGGAATGAACCTCGGAAATGACTCTGCTGGTTCACTTATCAGGAACAAACAGTCTGTCAGGTGGACAAGAGTCAGGTCTACCAGCCTGAAATCTCTGCAACACACGTCGCAAATCCGGAGAAATGGCTGACAGGATAACTCCCTCTTTGAGAATACCAACTGGTTCTGCGACTCCAGGAGAGTCAGGCACAAAGCTCCTTGAAAGAGCATCAGCCTTCACATTCTTTGAACCTGGTAAATACGAGACCATAAAGTCAAAACGGGAGAAAAACAATGACCAGCGGGCCTGTCTAGGATTCAAGCGTTTAGCAGACTCGAGATACATCAGATTTTTGTGATCAGTCAAGACCACCACACGATGCTTAGCACCCTCGAGCCAATGACGCCACTCCTCAAATGCCCACTTCATGGCTAACAACTCCCGATTGCCAACATCATAATTCCGCTCAGCAGGCGAAAACTTCCTAGAGAAAAAAGCACATGGTCTCATTACAGAGCAACCAGGGCCTCTCTGCGACAAAACGGCCCCTGCCCCAATCTCAGAAGCATCCACTTCAACCTGAAAGGGAAGTGAGACATCAGGCTGGCACAAAACAGGCGCCGAAGTAAACCGGCGCTTCAACTCTTGAAAGGCTTCCACGGCTGCAGGAGCCCAGTTAGCAACATCAGAACCTTTCTTGGTCATATCCATCAAAGGTTTAACAACGCTAGAAAAATTAGCGATAAAACGACGGTAGAAGTTAGCAAAACCCAAGAACTTCTGAAGACTCTTAACTGACGTGGGTTGAGTCCAATCATGAATAGCTCGGACCTTGACTGGGTCCATCTCCACCGCAGAAGGGGAAAAAATAAAACCCAAAAAGGGAACCTTCTGTACTCCAAAGAGACACTTTGAGCCCTTAACAAACAAAGCATTCTCACGCAAAACCTGAAACACCATCCTGACCTGCTCTACATGCGAGTCCCAATCATCAGAAAAAAACAGAATATCATCCAGATAAACAATCATAAATTTATCCAGATACTTCCGGAAAATATCATGCATAAAGGACTGAAACACTGAAGGAGCATTAGAGAGCCCGAAAGGCATCACCAAGTACTCAAAATGACCTTCGGGCGTATTAAATGCAGTTTTCCATTCATCTCCTTGCTTAATGCGCACAAGGTTGTACGCACCACGAAGATCTATCTTGGTGAACCACTTGGCACCTTTAATCCGGGCAAACAAGTCCGACAACAGAGGCAAAGGATACTGAAATTTAACAGTGATTTTATTCAGAAGCCGATAGTCAATACAAGGTCTCAAAGATCCGTCCTTCTTGGCCACAAAAAAGAATCCCGCACCAAGAGGGGAAGAGGATGGACGGATATGCCCCTTCTCCAGAGATTCCTTAATATACGAACGCATTGCGGTATGCTCAGGTACAGACAGATTAAATAATCTTCCCTTAGGAAATTTACTACCTGGAATCAAATCTATAGCGCAGTCACGGTCCCTATGAGGAGGAAGAGCACTGGACCTGGACTCGCTGAATACATCCTGGTAATCAGACAAATACTCAGGAACTTCCGAAGGAGTAGAGGAAGCAATAGACGCCGGCGGGGAATCACCATGAATTCCCTGACAGCCCCAACTTGACACAGACATTGCCTTCCAATCCAAGACTGGATTATGGGTCTGTAACCATGGCAGACCCAAAACGACCAAATCATGCATTTTATGCAGAACAAGAAAACGAATCACCTCCCGATGTTCAGGAGTCATGCACATGGTTACCTGTGTCCAAAACTGCGGTTTATTTTCCGCCAATGGCGTAGCATCAATACCTCTAAGAGGGATAGGATTTACCAACGGCTCAAGAACAAAACCACAGCGCTTGGCAAACGACAGATCCATAAGACTCAGGGCAGCGCCTGAATCCACAAACGCCATAACAGGGTAGGAGGTCAATGAGCAAATTAAAGTCACAGACAAAATAAATTTAGGTTGCAAATTACCAATGGCGACAGGACTAACAACCCTAGTTAGGCGTTTAGAGCATGCTGATATAACATGTGTAGAATCACCACAGTAAAAACACAACCCATTCTGACGTCTATGATTTTTCCGTTCATTTCTAGTCTGAATTCTACCACATTGCATTAAATCAGGTGTTTGTTCAGACAACACCACCAGAGGATTTGCGGCTTTGCGCTCCCGCAAACGCCGGTCAATTTGAATAGCCAGCGCCATGGAATCATTCAGACCTGTAGGAATGGAGAAACCCACCATCACATTCTTAATGGCTTCAGAAAAGCCATTTCTGAAATTTGCGGCCAGAGCACACTCATTCCACTGAGTAAGCACGGACCATTTCCGAAATTTTTGGCAATACACTTCAGCTTCATCCTGACCCTGAGAAATAGCCAGCAAGGCTTTTTCTGCCTGAATTTCAAGATTGGGTTCCTCGTAAAGCAATCCGAGCGCCAGAAAAAACGCATCAATATTTGCCAATGCCAGATCTCCTGGCGCTAGCGAGAAGGCCCAATCCTGAGGGTCGCCCCGTAAGAAAGAGATAACAATTTTTACTTGCTGAGCTGAGTCTCCAGATGAACGGGGTCTCAGAGATAGAAACAATTTACAATTATTCCTGAAATTCCTAAACTTAAATCGGTCTCCAGAGAACAGTTCAGGAATAGGTATTTTAGGTTCAGTCATTGGACTACTGGTAACAAAATCTTGTATGCCCTGCACACGAGCAGCAAGCTGATCCACACTTGTAATCAAAGTCTGGACATTCATGTCTGCAGCAAGCACAAGCCACTCAGAAGTAAAGGGGAGGAAAAAAGAGAGGAAAGAAAAAAAAAAAAAAAAAAAAACCTCAGACTTTCCTTTCTTGTAATCCCACTTCTGCAATGCATTAAACATTCAACCTTGGCCTGGCATACTGTTATGACCCCAATGGCAGAAGGTCTCAAAAGTACATACCAAGTCTGCAAACACAAAAAACCAGCTCATAGGGCAGTGGTAACTGGGCTGACCATATATCTAATCCTAGCACCACAAATAGCAGCAGCCGGGGAACGTGCCTACGTTGGTTCTAGACGTCTCGCGCCAGCCGGAGAACTAACTAGCCCTAGAAGGGAAAAGATAGACCTTTCTTGCCTCCAGAGAAAAGACCCCAAAAGTTGGATACAAGCCCCCAACAAATAATAACGGTGAGGTAAGGAGAAAAGACAAACGTAAGAATGAACTAGATATTTAGCAAAGAGAGGCCCACTGACTAATAGCAGAATATAGAAAGATGACTTATATGGTCAGCAAAAACCCTATCAAAATTTCCACGCTGGATATTCAAGAACCTGCGAACCGTCTAACGGCCCGGGGGGAGAACACCAGCCCCCTAGAGCTTCCAGCAAAATCAGGAATCACATTTAGTACAAGCTGGACAAAAAAAATAAGAGCAAAGCAAATAACCAAAAAACAAGGAAGCAGGACTTAGCTTAATTTTGCAAGATCCACGACCAGCAGACAGGAGCAAACAGAAAGGAACTGATTACAACGATGCCAGGCACTGGACTGAGAAACCAGGAAGTTTATATAGCAACACCCCTGGACTAACGACCCAGGTGGGAGCCAAACTGAGGAAAGACAATCCCAGAGTCATATCACTAGTGACCACAAGAGGGAGCCAAAAAAGTCTAATTCACAACACATCCCCCTGTGAACCAAAGGACCCAGTTCCGAGTACCCCCTTGCCCTGACGGGGTGCTCCACATACAGTACACAGACATACACACACATACAGTACTCAGACATGCAGCACTCAGACATGCACATATACAGTACACAGACATGCACACACAGTACACAGACATACACACACATACAGTACACACAAACAGTACTCAGACATGTGTGAGCAGCTTGCGGGATGCAGTAACGGACAGGAGGCAGAGCAAGGGTTAACGATAACGATATTTTACTTGAACAGGGGGTTACTCCACGCAGGGAGAGGAAGGGGTAAATAGGATTATAGCAGGTGATATCAACACAAATGATGGCAAGGTGGGTTAAAGAACCAGGGACTGCGTCAGCACCCAGGCAAGTGCCTGGGCCCTGAGCAGGCAGGGGGTCTGGACCCCGCCTGCTCTGGGCCCCAGCACTTGCGATACTTACCTCTCCCGGTTCCAGCGCTGCAGTGTCTTCCATCCTCTGACTGTGACGTTCAGGTCAGAGGGCGCGATGACGTCACAAGTATGCGCCCTCTGCTTGAGCAGTCGCAGCACAGAGAGCAGGAAGACGCCGACGCTGAGGAGTCCAGAGCAGAGCAGCGTCAAGCAACGAGAGGTGAGTATTTCATTTTTTTTTTTTATATATATTTGGAGTAATATATGGGGAGTTGGGGACCATCAGAAGGGGCCCATATATGGAGCATTATATGGGGCTAATTCTATATGGAGCAACTTATGGGGCCAATAATATAGGGAGCATCTTATGGGGCCAATAATATAGGGAGCATCTTATGAAGCCAATTCTATAGGGAGCATTATATGGGGCCAATTTAATATGGAGCATCTTATGGGACCAATTCAATATGGAGCAGTATATGGGGCCAATAATATATGAAGCATCTTATGGGACTAATATATGGAGCATTTTATATGGCCAATTATATATGGAGCATTATATGGGGCCCATTATACATGGAGCATCTTATGGGGCCAATTATTTTTGGAGCATTATATGAGACCCATTCTGTAAGGAGTATTATATGGGCCCATTCTGTATGGAGCATCATATGGGGCCCATTCTGTATGGAGCATCATATGGGGCCCATTCTGTACGGAGCAATATATGGGACTCAGTATACTGTATGGGGCCCATCATATACTGTATGGAGCATTATATGAGGCCCATTATATATGGAGCAATAGATGGGGCCCATCATATACTGTATGGAGAATTATATATGGCTCATTATACTGTATGGAGCATTATATGGGGTTAATTCCGTATGGAGCAATATATGCGGCTCATTCTGTATGGAGCACTCTGTGTTGCCCATTATACTGTATGGAGCATTATATGAGGCTCATTATTCTGTTTGGAGCAATATATGGGGCTCATTATTCTGTATAGAGAACTATGTGGTGCAAATTATACTGTATGGAGCACTATATGGGGCCATTATACTGTATGGGGCAATATATGGGGCTCATTATTCTGTTTGGAGCAATATATGGGGCTCATTATTCGTTATAGAGGACTATACTGTCCGGTTTCTGAGCTAATGTAGAATGTACAATAGATATCACTCATGTAATGTAAGAAGTAAGTGAAATCTTTGGCATTGTACTATACCTTTATTTCTCTGCCGTATCGGTGCATTATGAATTGTGGTATGTGTTAAAGGGGCTCACTGGGACTCTTTCGCCCAGGGCCCATGAAAACCTGGAGCCGGCCCTGTAAACAACAACAATGAACAATACAGCCGTTCTTTGAGGGTTAACTTATCGGTCTGGCTGCTTCCTGACTGCAGAGTCTTTGGTTCAAAAGGTGGCGCCAATGCATTTAGCGCGTGATGAGTACGGTGTCATCCTGAATGCATTGATGATCCGGTTTCCGGCAACGATGGTGGGTCCTGGTCGTCTTGGACAGGGTCCTGGGTCCAGAGTTCGTTGTGTGGTATGAAGTACACTCTCCAACTTTGTCGGAGCTTAACGTAGTTCGACAGATATAAGCGGGTGAGATCAGGCACAGTTTCTGGTGAGTCACCTGGTCCTTCTTAGGCGGCACGTGCGCAGAACTTACTGGCCCGGTACGTTTGGCACCTTCAGCTGGAGGAGCCTCCGGGCATACTGCACGTTTCTCATCACAGTCTCTGTATCTGGTCGCAGGGAGTCTATCACGAGGTCCTGCACTGTCACGGTGCTCAGAGGATGGACCACGAACTGTTCCCTGCTGCATGCTGCTTGTTCCCGCCAGGACTGACTGCTTCTGTGCGTGCTCTGGCCTGTTTAGCGTAGTCACTCCTCCTGCTGTCAAATGCAAAGGTCGGTCCAGGTTTTTAAGCTTTCCCCCGGCAACAGAGGAGACAGCCCTGACAGTTCTGGACCCGGCGCAAGAGAAGCATCTCTGGTCCGGTCCCTCTTCTTACACATGCACACATAAACAGTACTCAGACATGCACATATACAGTATGCAGACATGCATACACATACAGTACTGAGACATGCACACACATACAGTACAGTACTCAGACATGCACACACAAACAGTATGCAGACATGCACACACATACAGTACTCATACATGTGGAGAACCCGCTAAGGCCATGGAGTACTCGGAACTGGGTCTGACAGTTCTTTGGGGGTTGTCACGGCAGCAGTGACCCAGTCCGTGGCCTTGGGCGTCCAAATAAATGTTTATAAAACTCTTAGGGGAAATGAAGGGGGGATAGTGTATAGGTGGATTCGTTCATGACGCCTCCCGTGGTGTTCGGCAATAAGAAAATGGCCGACGCTGCGATTTAGGTCCACTGGGGCTGATGGTGACGCAGGAAAGATGGTACAGCTCCCCACGAGTAGAGCGGGGCCCTAGGGCAGATATAAGGTAGACTGATGATGGTAACTGTTGTAGTGCAGGGCACATGACACAGTAAGGGTATGTGCACACGTCAGGATTTCTTGCAGAAATTTTCCTGACAAAAACCGGACATTTCTGCCAGAAAACCGCATGCGTTTTTTTCACGTTTTTTCATGCGTTTGTGACGCATTTTTTGTGCATTTTTTGTGCGTTTTTTTCCAAATGCATAGAATTGCGGGAAAAATGCGGAAAATCCGCAAAATTAATGAACATGCTGCTTTTTTTACCGCTATCCGTTTTTTTCACGGAAAAAAATGCACCATGTGCACAAAACATGCAGAATGCATTCTAAATGATAGGATGCATAATGTAGAGGTGTTTTATGAGTTTTATAGCGTTTTTATCTTGAAAAAACGCGAAGAAACCTGAATGTGTGCACATACCCTAAATAATTCTGACGGTAATTCCGAAGAGAAAAGGAACGCAGCACTCACCGGAGTTGAAGGAGGTAAATCTTCTTTATTTAGAACTTGTAGCAGTACATCTTCACGGCACGGGGGAGTAGGGAGTGAGGAGCGTGTAAGGCAAGACGGACGACGGCCGTTTCGCGCTGAACGGTAGCGCTTCTACGGGTCCATAATCAGAGGGAAGGTACGCCAGGAGAAATAAGGTGGAAGCTCCTCCTCTCTGGCGTCACCACCCTCCGAGTGAACAATGTGCAAAATATCAAGGTGCTAATTAAAACCATATAACATGGATAAAATGCAGATTAGGACAGGTTATAATTGTCACAACACAGGAAGAGATCTCATGCCGACATTCATGATCTAATTCATCAAATATTACAAGCTAACAAATTTATGTGTATGTAAATACAAGGTTTAAGGACGTAAGGTCCGCCTCTGAACGTACATGAATCTAACTATAAGCAGGGGATTCAAACCCTAAATAGGGACAGAAAAACCAAACAAAACAAAAAAAGGACAACAGAAAAGAAAACAAAGCGAAAAAGTCCAGCTGCTGATAAACTCACTTATTATATTGTGGCCCATTTTATGATAAAAAACGCCACCAGTAATTGATCAAAGAATAATGACAAAATTTCTACCAGCACAAAGGAGCACCAATTCGGCAGGGATTGATGCCCCAACATTAGGGGAGTGTTACAAAAAGATGGACATATCTGTCCTATCATTGAAACCGGCGGGGCCTGTGGCACGTGTCCTCATAATCCATTTCGTCTCTTGTTGCAGAAGGATTTTACCCAAATCTCCTCCTTTAGAAGTAGGAAGAACTTTCTCTAATCCTACAAAGGTAAGGACTGTCGGATCACTCTGATGGCATTCTCTAATGTGACTTATGAGTCTTGGTACCCCTTTGCCCGTAGATACGGATTTAAAATGTTCTCTAAATCGGACATATAATTTGCGTATGGTTTTGCCTACGTAAAATCGTTTACATGGGCAAAATAGCGCATAAACAACAAATTCCGTTTTGCAAGAGATGAAATGACATACATTGTGTGAGATGGGACCAATTTCAACCATTTGTCCTGTCATATGGTATTGGCAAAAAGGACAATGTCCACATCGGAAATTACCTTGTGGAATGGTTTGGTTTAGCCAGGTGGTTTTTTTGTCCTTTGTCACACTATTACGGACCAAAATGTCCCTAACTCTGGTGCTGCGCCTATTAGAGATAAGCGGACCTGCTGCGGTTTTAGCGGAGAGATCGCCGTCCCTCTCCAAAACGTGCCAATGTCTGCGAATGGTGGAACGTATCGCGTCATCCATTGGACCGTATTGGAAACAGAAGGCGAATCTCTGTTGAGAATTATCGGGAGGAATTACGTTCTGGTGAGTTTTCGAATCCACACGTTGGATGGTGGATTTTAGTAAATCTTCGGGGTACCCCCTTTCCCGAAACCTATGAAAAAGTTCACTAGATTGCGTTTGAAAGCCACTCATTGTGTTATTTAATCGTTGTACTCTAAGGAACTGTCCATAAGGTAAGGAATTTTTTACATGATTTGGATGGTAACTGTTATAATGTAACAAAGAGTTACTAGAAGTGGGCTTACGGAAAACAGAAGTGTGTATTTCGTCATGTTCTACTTGAACTGACACGTCTAAAAAGTCTATAGTTTGACCTCCAAAATGAGAGGTAAAAGACATCCCCATTAAATTGGTATCATTAAGATGGGTAACAAATGATTCAAACTCCACTTTAGTGCCGTCCCATACCATAATCACATCGTCCACGTACCTCATGTATAATTTGATGTGTTTGAGATAGATGTTGTTGTGGGAGTAAATATAGTCCTCTTCAAATACCGCCATATATAGATTGGCGAAAGTACATGCAACCGGGGTCCCCATGGCGGTCCCAGTGGTCTGCCTGTACCACACATCTAAGAACATGAAGGCATTGTGGGTGAGTATGAATTGGAGACCTTCACACACAAATTGGACATATTCAGAACTCTTTGTAGTGGTGAGCAAAATTCTCCTAATCATGTCCACGCCCATGTCTTGAGGAATGTTGGTGTACAGGCTGACCACATCTAGGGACACCAGGGAGAACCCCGGCTGCCAGACAAAATTTTGAATGTGTCTTAAAAATGAGTTGGTATCTTTAAGGTACGAAGGGACATCCGTGAGTATCGGGCGTAACAGCCAATCAATGTACTGGGATAGGGGCTCGGTGAGTGACCCTATCCCAGACACGATCGGCCTGCCTGGGGGGCAGGTTGTTGACTTGTGAATTTTTGGTAAATAATACCAATGGGGTTTGGTGGGATAATTAGGAAGCAACTTCTCTGCCTTCCTTTGAGTCAACACTCCGCTTTCTACCGTCTTCCTGAGAAACGTACACAATTTGGACTTATATTTTTGTGTTGGGTCACCTGATAATTTAACATAGATCTTTGTATCTGATAACTGTCTGTCCGCCTCCCTTAAATAGGCTTCTTTGGATAGTAGCACTGTTTTGCCCCCCTTGTCGGCGGGGCGAATAATGACATCTGACCAACCGGCTAGTTCAAATAAAGCCTTTTTCTCATCGACCATTAAATTAGGTCGTGCTTTTTTATAGATCAAGGCTTCGATGTCCCTCAAAACTAGTGTCTCAAATAAATCAATTGTATTGCCTGGAGATATAGGTGGCATATAAGTGGAGGGAACCCCTCCTACAAAGGGGGTAATAATTCGAGAGTTGGATGTCTCTAAGATGATAGCCTCGGCATCGGTTAGGCTTAACAGTTGTTGTGCATCATATTGATACTCCGCCAGGGCTTCTTCCCCTGACCCCACCATAAAACCTAGTGGACCTATAACGCAAGGTTGTTCCCCTTCTGTGCCAGTGTTGTTAATAGAATTCGTCAAAAAGGACTTATATAGATGTATTTTCCTGGTGGCCTTAAAAAGATCTATCTGAAATGAAACAAGATCGAAATCATCAGGGATACAATAGTTTAAACCTTTAGATAATAAGGAAAGGTGGGCTGGACTTAACACACGATTTGTAAGGTTGAGGACATAATCATCAGAACAGGAAACTAGCGACGTTCCTGTCTCCAGGATACGAATTTCCTTTTTTGTTGAAACCGGTGGGGGCCGTGATTTTCGTTTGCCCCTCCTTGTCTTCCTCCTAAAGGGGGTGATGTATTTGTCGGCAACTCGGATGTCGCGTTTCCTGTAGAATCAGCATTACTGCTAGGACCCTCACTGAGACTGGAGTCGGATTCTGTAGTTAGATAGTCCTTTTTGTTTGGTTGACTGCGTCTTTTTCTGTTAAAACTCCGTTTTCTCTGTCTGGGATTGTTGCCATTAAAACTTCGATTCTCTTTATTAAATTTATTCCAAGTAAAAACATGGCCAGAGTCATAATCATTTTTATCACGGAGGAATTTGTCCCTTTTCCTCTGCTTAATTTCTGCCTGTATAGGGATAAGCTTAATATCTAGTTTTTTGTTAAAAGCGGTCCATTGGCTCTCCGTCAATCTGCCTTGTAATTCCGCTTGAGTCTTGGTAATTTCGGAACTAACCATCTCATAATTTTTTATATTAGATTTTAGGACTAGCAGGAGTAATTCCTGGGAGCACCGTAAGATAACTTGTTCCCATTCTGTTTTTAACAAACTATCACTGCTGAAGTGGGACATCTCTTTCCACACCCTTAAGCCTCTTGGTACTCGTCCATTATCTATATATGACTGTAAGGAATTGTTAGTCCAAAATAGCCTAATCTCTCTCTCTGAGAGATTAGTCAGCTTATATTCCAACGATCTCGTACTGAGCATCTGCAATTCATCCGCCTGTTCACACTCCTTAAAATATTGTGCAACGTCCTCCCGGCCGGCTTGTAAACTGGAACGCACAGGTGCAGCGTCTGGATCCATTTTGTTGCTGATCACAACCGTTATAACGATCCAAGGTGTCCACCTCAGTATATGGGTGTGCACACTTAAAAAACAAGTAAAGTCCAACCAAAGAATGAGGAAAAAGCAAAGTGGCACTACTCCTCAACCAGAGGACTAATCGGACATGTGCACCAAGTCAGACATGCTTCACCACGGAGGTGCTAGCGTACGAAAGCAAGTGTTTGAGCTGACTGTAATTCCGAAGAGAAAAGGAACGCAGCACTCACCGGAGTTGAAGGAGGTAAATCTTCTTTATTTAGAACTTGTAGCAGTACATCTTCACGGCACGGGGGAGTAGGGAGTGAGGAGCGTGTAAGGCAAGACGGACGACGGCCGTTTCGCGCTGAACGGTAGCGCTTCTACGGGTCCATAATCAGAGGGAAGGTACGCCAGGAGAAATAAGGTGGAAGCTCCTCCTCTCTGGCGTCACCACCCTCCGAGTGAACAATGTGCAAAATATCAAGGTGCTAATTAAAACCATATAACATGGATAAAATGCAGATTAGGACAGGTTATAATTGTCACAACACAGGAAGAGATCTCATGCCGACATTCATGATCTAATTCATCAAATATTACAAGCTAACAAATTTATGTGTATGTAAATACAAGGTTTAAGGACGTAAGGTCCGCCTCTGAACGTACATGAATCTAACTATAAGCAGGGGATTCAAACCCTAAATAGGGACAGAAAAACCAAACAAAACAAAAAAAGGACAACAGAAAAGAAAACAAAGCGAAAAAGTCCAGCTGCTGATAAACTCACTTATTATATTGTGGCCCATTTTATGATAAAAAACGCCACCAGTAATTGATCAAAGAATAATGACAAAATTTCTACCAGCACAAAGGAGCACCAATTCGGCAGGGATTGATGCCCCAACATTAGGGGAGTGTTACAAAAAGATGGACATATCTGTCCTATCATTGAAACCGGCGGGGCCTGTGGCACGTGTCCTCATAATCCATTTCGTCTCTTGTTGCAGAAGGATTTTACCCAAATCTCCTCCTTTAGAAGTAGGAAGAACTTTCTCTAATCCTACAAAGGTAAGGACTGTCGGATCACTCTGATGGCATTCTCTAATGTGACTTATGAGTCTTGGTACCCCTTTGCCCGTAGATACGGATTTAAAATGTTCTCTAAATCGGACATATAATTTGCGTATGGTTTTGCCTACGTAAAATCGTTTACATGGGCAAAATAGCGCATAAACAACAAATTCCGTTTTGCAAGAGATGAAATGACATACATTGTGTGAGATGGGACCAATTTCAACCATTTGTCCTGTCATATGGTATTGGCAAAAGGGACAATGTCCACATCGGAAATTACCTTGTGGAATGGTTTGGTTTAGCCAGGTGTTTTTTTTGTCCTTTGTCACTCTCTTACGGACCAAAATAAATAATTCTGATGACACAGCAGGGTGCAATTTTCACGCTTTACTCAGTCTCCAGATTACAATCACCAGCCGGGTGCTTTGTCCTCCGAGTAGGTGGTACAGCCAGCCCTCAGGTAGTTTGGGGTGCACTTTTCCGGGACCCCCTTCTTGTGTACCTTTCTCAGTCGTCTTCCTGCGCTGGCTCTCCCCCTTCCTGCCATGTGCCTCACACACAGTCTCACAAGCCAGCAGCTTCGGATCCTGTCAGGCAACGTACTCCTAGTCCCCTTGATCCTATGTGGCTGCCTTTTCAGCGAATGTGTGCGGATTTGTCTATAGCACAAACTGTTACTACTGCCTCCGGTTTGCTAGCTGAGTCCTACAGTCTCTTCACTAGTCTGCAACCGGTTCCCCACTGTGATTTCATTCCTACACCCGACTACGGTCGGCATAGATTCGGGCGCCATGGGTGGATTCTTCACTTCCCTGGCCCCTAGGACCCTTTCTTCCTTCAGGAGCTTCTCTCCTCATCTCTGTACTCCTCTCACCAACTCTCTTTTCCCGCCAACTGCACTACTCCTCCTTCCATTTCCATGACAACACTTCACTTCAAACTGTCACTCCACCTCTATCTCCTTCCTCCACCCACACCATCTATCTAGTTTCCCCTGCAGCCTGAGATGGGGCCCTCCCTGACCTGGAGTGGTGTAGTGTTGGATGCTAGTGTGTGGGTACCAGGTAGTGTCCCCTTCTTACCCAAGAGTGGGGTACCACACCTCTGGCTGAGGTACAGTACCTCTGTGGCGACTGGACCCTCAGGGGCGCCACACATGCACACATATACAGTACTCAGACATGCGCACACATACAGTACTCAGACATGCACACACATACAGTACACAGACATGCACATATACAGTACGTAGACATGCACACACAGTACTCAGACATGCACACACATACAGTACAGATTGTCATGGTTCTCAATGGCAAGAGAACGTAGTTAAGCATACAAAAAGGACTAGCTCTTGGAAGATGGGAACTCGAGCTGACTGTGAGCTAAACCTACCGCACAAATAACAGTGGCCGGGTAGCGTGCCTACGTTTTATCCCTAGACGCCCAGCGCCAGCCGGAGAACTGACTGACCCTAGCAGAGGAAAATACAGACCTGGCTTACCTCTAGAGAAATTTCCCCCAAAAGGCAGACAGTAGCCCCCACATATATTGTCGGTGATTTCAGAGGAAATTGACATACGAAGTATGAAGATAGGTTTAGCAAATTGAGGTCCGCTTACTAGATAGTAGGAAGACAGAAAAGGGAACTTCACAGTCAGCTGAAAACCCTTTTCAAAACACCATCCTGAAATTACTTTAAGACTCTAATATCAACTCATGACACCAGAGTGGCAATTTCAGTTCACAAGAGCTACCAGCCTCAGAAAATAACAATCACAGAGAACTGGAACAAAAATGCAAAACAAACTTAGGACTACAAGTCCAACTTAGCTGATAGTAGTCTAGGAGCAGGAACATGCAACAGAAAGGCTTCTGGTAACATTGTTGGCCGGCATAGAAATGACTGAGGAGCAAGGCTAAATAGACAACTCCCACATCCTGATGGAAACAGGTGAACAGAGGCGATGAAGCACACAAGTTCAGTACCACCAGTGACCACCGGGGGAGCCCAGAAACCAAATTCACAACAGTACCCCCCCCTCAAGGAGGGGGCACCGAACCCTCACCAGAACCACCAGGGCGATCAGGATGAGCCCTATGAAAGGCACGGACCAAATCGGAGGCATGAACATCAGAGGCAGTCACCCAAGAATTATCCTCCTGACCGTAGCCCTTCCACTTGACCAGATACTGAAGTCTCCGTCTGGAAACACGGGAGTCCAAGATCTTCTCGACAACATACTCCAACTCACCCTCAACCAACACCGGAGCAGGAGGCTCAACGGAAGGCACAACCGGTACCTCATACCTGCGCAACAATGACCGATGGAAGACATTATGAATGGAAAAAGATGCAGGGAGGTCCAAACGAAAGGACACAGGGTTAAGAATCTCCAATATCTTGTACGGGCCGATGAACCGAGGCTTAAACTTAGGAGAAGAAACCTTCATAGGGACAAAACGAGAAGACAACCACACCAAGTCCCCAACACAAAGACGAGGACCAACACGACGACGGCGGTTGGCAAAATGCTGAGTCTTCTCCTGGGACAACTTCAAATTGTCCACCACATGCCCCCAAATCTGATGCAACCTCTCCACCACAGCATCCACTCCAGGACAATCCGAAGACTCCACCTGACCGGAAGAGAAACGAGGATGAAACCCCGAATTACAGAAGAAAGGAGAAACCAAGGTGGCAGAACTAGCCCGATTATTGAGGGCAAACTCCGCCAAGGGCAAAAAGGCAACCCAATCATCCTGATCCGCAGACACAAAACACCTCAAATAAGTCTCCAAGGTCTGATTAGTTCGCTCGGTCTGGCCATTAGTCTGAGGATGGAAAGCAGACGAAAAAGACAAATCAATGCCCATCCTAGCACAGAACGCTCGCCAAAATCTAGACACGAACTGGGTTCCCCTGTCAGACACGATATTCTCCGGAATACCATGCAAGCGAACCACATTTTGAAAAAACAGAGGAACCAGCTCGGATGAGGAAGGCAATTTAGGCAAGGGGACCAAATGGACCATCTTAGAGAAACGGTCACACACCACCCAGATGACAGACATCTTCTGAGAAACAGGGAGATCAGAAATAAAATCCATGGAGATGTGAGTCCAAGGCCTCTTCGGAATAGGCAAAGATAACAACAATCCACTAGCCCGAGAACAACAAGGCTTGGCCCGAGCACAAACATCACAAGACTGCACAAAACCTCGCACATCTCGCGACAGGGAAGGCCACCAGAAGGACCTAGCCACCAAATCCCTGGTACCAAAGATTCCAGGATGACCAGCTAACGCAGAAGAATGGACCTCCGAGATGACTCTACTGGTCCAATCATCAGGAACAAACATTCTACCAGGCGGGCAACGATCAGGTCTATCCGCCTGAAACTCCTGCAAGACCCGTCGCAAGTCTGGGGAAACAGCAGATAATATCACTCCATCCTTAAGGATACCTGTAGGTTCAGAATTACCAGGGGAATCAGGCTCAAAACTCCTAGAAAGGGCATCCGCCTTCACATTTTTAGAACCCGGTAGGTAAGAAACCACAAAATTAAACCGAGAGAAAAATAACGACCAGCGCGCCTGTCTAGGATTCAGGCGCCTGGCAGACTCAAGATAAATCAAATTCTTGTGGTCAGTCAATACCACCACCTGATGTCTAGCCCCCTCAAGCCAATGACGCCACTCCTCAAAAGCCCACTTCATAGCCAAGAGCTCCCGATTACCAATATCATAATTTCGCTCAGCGGGCGAAAATTTACGAGAAAAGAACGCGCAAGGTCTCATCACGGAGCAGTCGGAACTTTTCTGCGACAAAACCGCCCCAGCTCCGATTTCTGAAGCGTCAACCTCAACCTGAAAAGGAAGAGTAACATCAGGCTGACGCAATACAGGGGCGGAAGAAAAGCGGCGCTTAAGCTCCCGAAAGGCCTCCACAGCAGCAGGGGACCAATCAGCAACATCAGCACCCTTCTTAGTCAAATCAGTCAACGGTTTAGCAACATCAGAAAAACCAGTTATAAATCGACGATAAAAATTAGCAAAGCCCAAAAACTTCTGAAGGCTCTTAAGAGAAGAGGGTTGCGTCCAATCACAAATAGCCTGAACCTTGACAGGGTCCATCTCAATGGAAGAGGGAGAAAAAATGTACCCCAAAAACGAAATCTTTTGAACCCCAAAGACGCACTTAGAACCCTTTACACACAAGGAATTAGAGCGCAAAACCTGAAAAACCCTCCTGACCTGTTGGACATGAGAGTCCCAGTCGTCCGAAAAAATCAAAATATCATCCAGATACACAATCATAAATTTATCCAAATATTCACGGAAAATGTCATGCATAAAAGACTGAAAGACTGAAGGGGCATTTGAAAGACCAAAAGGCATTACTAAATACTCAAAATGGCCCTCAGGCGTATTAAATGCGGTTTTCCACTCATCCCCCTGCTTAATTCGCACTAAATTATACGCCCCACGAAGATCAATCTTAGAGAACCACTTGGCCCCCTTTATTCGAGCAAACAAATCAGTAAGCAGTGGCAAAGGATACTGATATTTAACCGTGATTTTATTCAAAAGCCGATAATCAATACACGGCCTCAAAGAGCCATCTTTTTTAGATACAAAGAAAAAACCGGCTCCTAAGGGAGATGACGAAGGACGAATATGTCCCTTTTCCAAGGACTCCTTAATATATTCCCGCATAGCAGCGTGTTCAGGCACAGATAGATTAAATAAACGGCCCTTTGGAAACTTACTGCCCGGAATCAGATCTATTGTACAATCGCAATCTCTGTGCGGAGGTAGTGAACCAAGTTTAGGCTCCTCAAAAACGTCACGATAATCAGATAAAAATTCCGGAATCTCAGAGGGAATAGATGACGAAATGGAAACCAAAGGTACGTCCCCATGAGTTCCCTGACATCCCCAGCTTAACACAGACATTGCTTTCCAGTCGAGGACTGGGTTATGAGATTGCAGCCATGGCAATCCAAGCACCAACACATCATGTAGATTATACAACACAAGGAAGCGAATAATCTCCTGGTGATCCGGATTAATACGCATAGTTACTTGTGTCCAGTATTGTGGTTTATTACTAGCCAATGGCGTGGAGTCAATACCCTTCAGAGGTATAGGAACTTCCAGAGGCTCTAAATTAAACCCACAGCGTTTGGCAAAGGACCAATCCATAAGACTCAAAGCGGCGCCAGAGTCGACATAGGCGTCCGCGGTAATAGACGATAAAGAGCAAATCAGGGTCACAGATAGAATAAACTTGGACTGTAAAGTACCAATTGAAACAGACTTATCAACCTTCTTAGTACGTTTAGAGCATGCTGATATAACATGAGTTGAATCGCCACAATAGAAGCATAACCCATTTTTTCGCCTAAAATTCTGTCGTTCGCTTCTGGACAGATTTCTATCACATTGCATAATCTCTGGCGCCTTCTCAGTAGACACCGCCAAATGGTGCACAGGTTTGCGCTCCCGCAAACGCCGATCAATCTGAATAGCCATTGTCATGGACTCATTCAGACCTGCAGGCACAGGGAACCCCACCATAACATCTTTAATGGCATCAGAGAGACCCTCTCTGAAATTCGCCGCCAGGGCGCACTCATTCCACTGAGTAAGCACAGACCACTTACAAAATTTTTGGCAGTATATTTCAGCCTCATCTTGCCCTTGAGACAGGGCCATCAAGGCTTTTTCAGCCTGAATCTCTAAATGAGGTTCCTCATAAAGCAACCCCAAAGCCAGGAAAAACGCATCCACATTGAGCAACACAGGATCCCCTGGTGCCAAAGCAAATGCCCAATCCTGAGGGTCGCCCCGGAGCAAGGATATTACAATCCTGACCTGCTGTGCAGGATCTCCAGCGGAGCGAGATCTCAGAGACAAAAATAATTTACAATTATGTTTGAAATTCTGGAAGCGAGATCTATCCCCGGAGAAAAATTCAGGCAAAGGTACTCTAGGTTCAGATATAGGAGCATGAATTACAAAATCCTGTAAACTTTGAACCTTCATAGCGAGATTGTTCAGACCTGTAGCTAAACTCTGAGGATCCATTTGCATAAGGTGAAATCAGAACCATTCAAGGATTAGAAGGAGAGAGAGACGAAGGCTGCAGTAAGCAGAGATGCTAGTGAATAAACTAATGAGCAAACTCAGGAAAAAAAAAAAAAAAAATTCTCTGCAGACTTCTTTTCTCTCCTTTCTTCTGCCAATAATTTTAACCCTTGGCCGGCCAAACTGTCATGGTTCTCAATGGCAAGAGAACGTAGTTAAGCATACAAAAAGGACTAGCTCTTGGAAGATGGGAACTCGAGCTGACTGTGAGCTAAACCTACCGCACAAATAACAGTGGCCGGGTAGCGTGCCTACGTTTCATCCCTAGACGCCCAGCGCCAGCCGGAGAACTGACTGACCCTAGCAGAGGAAAATACAGACCTGGCTTACCTCTAGAGAAATTTCCCCCAAAAGGCAGACAGTAGCCCCCACATATATTGTCGGTGATTTCAGAGGAAATTGACATACGAAGTATGAAGATAGGTTTAGCAAATTGAGGTCCGCTTACTAGATAGTAGGAAGACAGAAAAGGGAACTTCACAGTCAGCTGAAAACCCTTTTCAAAACACCATCCTGAAATTACTTTAAGACTCTAATATCAACTCATGACACCAGAGTGGCAATTTCAGTTCACAAGAGCTTCCAGCCTCAGAAAATAACAATCACAGAGAACTGGAACAAAAATGCAAAACAAACTTAGGACTACAAGTCCAACTTAGCTGATAGTAGTCTAGGAGCAGGAACATGCAACAGAAAGGCTTCTGGTAACATTGTTGGCCGGCATAGAAATGACTGAGGAGCAAGGCTAAATAGACAACTCCCACATCCTGATGGAAACAGGTGAACAGAGGCGATGAAGCACACAAGTTCAGTACCACCAGTGACCACCGGGGGAGCCCAGAAACCAAATTCACAGCAACAGATATGCACATATACAGTACGCAGACGCACACACATACAATACGCAGACATGCACACACATACAATACGCAGACATGCATACACATACAATACGCAGACATGCACTCACATACAGTACGCAGACATGCACACATGTAACATGTAACAAGGAAAAATATAGGAAATTGTTTGTGCCAACTGCGATGGGAATGTACAACAATAACATTAGGGTTAAATCGTCAAGGTGAATGTCTGCTTTATTCCTTCTACTTTTCAGTTTACCTGCGGTGTATGTCCTATTCTAATGTATAATGTCCTTCTGTCAACTACACTGTCATGTCAATTAAGTAATTCATTTTATGATTCTTATGATGTAAGTTGTGCTGCTGTGATACCATAATTTCCCACGGGATCAATAAAGTGTATCGTATCATATCGTAATACGCAGACATGCACACACATACAGTATGCAGACATACACATACAGTATGCAGACATGCACGTACATACAATGCACAGACAAGCACACACACAATACTGAGACATGCACACACATACAGTAAAATACGCAGACATGCACACGCATACAATACAGACATGCACACATACAGTAAAATACGCAGACATGCACACGCATACAATACACAGACATGCACATGCATACAGTACAATATGCAGACATGCACACGCATACAGTACAATACGCAGACATGCACACTGTGAGGCAGTGACTTGTGTCACAGGTAGGGGTCGCTGTGTGTTCTCACCAGGTTGTGCATGGAGACATATGAAGTCCATAGGTGTGCATGGCAGTCACGGGTGTAGTAGTGACTGCAATGCAGGTTAAATGTAATAATCTCACCAGGTTGTGCATGGAGACAAATGAAGTCATAGGTGTGCATGGGAGTCACGGATTTCCAGTCCAGGTTTTCCATGCGGCTGTATATAGTGTCAGTGTGCAGGTAATACAATGATCCCCAGTGACATCATACACAGGAGCTCAGCCTACAGTGTACAGATAATATAGTGATCACCGGTGACATTATACACAGGAGCCCTGTATACAGTATACAGTGTATAGTGTCAGTGTACAGGTAACACATTGACTCATCAGTGACGTCTCTAGCTGAAGTCCTTCATCTTTGCGTTTCTTTTTAATCCAGTGCAGACCGCCATCACTTCATTCAGCCAGGACTCGTATCTGCATAAAATAACGCAGTTATCTAGAGCCCGGCTTCCAGAGCACATTCCCCACATTTTCCCTTTCTTCTACACTACACATCTGAATATAGACGTTCACTCACCATTAATATATAATTGGTTATTATGCAACCCATCATTCCAAGCATAAATTATAATCCGCCACTGTGCCCCCACTTTCTGTACATAGCAACTTTCCCCATTTAATATATAAATTAATTAGCACCTGTACTCTTTCCCCCAATTCATCACCAGTCACTTTATCATCAACGCCCCCCACTATGTACCTCCCACTCTAACCCTTACCCCAATTCATTAATGTTACATGCTCCTTCTACCTCAATTAATTGTCATGTCTTCTCTCTCCCACCCTCTATTCATTAT
Organism: Ranitomeya variabilis; assembly: GCF_051348905.1. Lineage (NCBI taxonomy): Eukaryota > Metazoa > Chordata > Amphibia > Anura > Dendrobatidae > Ranitomeya > Ranitomeya variabilis. The sequence continues at coordinate 669,421,059 of NC_135236.1, read as the reverse complement.
CAACTGTTCTTCCCCACCCTCAGAATTAATTATTTGCTCTCCCCACCTTCAATACACCATTTGCTCTCCCCACCTTCAATTCAATTGCTGTCCCCCGTCCCTCACACTTCATTTGCAGTCTCCATCACCCCCACTTCATCATTTACAGTCCCCTATCCCCCCTTCACTTCATCTGCAGTCCCCCTTACTACATCATTTGCAGCCCCCTATCATTTCATCATGTGCAGTACCCTGTCAAACACACATCATCATTTGCAGTCCCCATCACCCCAGCATCATTTGTAGTCCCCATCACCCCCACATCATCATTTGCAGTCCCCATCACCCCACTTCATCATTTGCAGTCCCTATCACCCCCACTTCATCATTTGCAGTCCCCATCACCCCCACTTCATCATTTGCAGTCCCCATCACCCCCACTTCATCATTTGCAGTCCCCATCACCCCACTTCATCATTTGCAGCCCCCTATCATTTCATCATGTGCAGTACCCCCTCAAACACACTTCATCATCTGCAGTCCCCATCACCCCCACTTCATCATTTGCAGTCCCCATCACCCCCACTTCATCATTTGCAGCCCCCTATCATTTCATCATGTGCAGTACCCCCTCAAACACTTCATCATCTGCAGTCCCCATCGCCCCCACTTCATCATTTGCAGTCCCCATCACCCCACATCATTTGCAGTCCCCATCACCCCACATCATCATTTGCAGTTGCCATCACCCCTGTTATGATCCTTAGTGGCTGAGGATCACGAATAGACCAGCCAGTGAATAAACTAAGGACGAGCTCTAGGGAGATGGTAACTGGACTGATCGCAAATCTGAACCTATCCAACACAACTAGAGGTAGCCGGTGAACGTGCCTAAAAAATTCCTAGACGTCTCGAGCCAGCCTGAGAAACTAGCTACCCCTAAAGAGAAAGAAAGACCTCGCTTGCCTCCAGAGAAATAATCCCCAAAGATATAGAAGCCCCCAACAAATATTAACGGTGAAGTAAGAAGAAGGCACATACGTAGGGATGAAATCAGATTCAGCAAAAGAGGCCCACTAGTACTAGAAAGCCGAAAATAGAGCAGGGGTCTATGCGATCAATAAAAAACCCTTACAAAATATCCATCCTGAGATTTCAAGAACCCACGCACAAACTAATGGTGTGTGGGAAGAAACTCAGTCCACTAGAGCATCCAGCAAGCGAGGGATTCACATTTTAGCAAGCTGGACAAGAAAACATGATAAACACTGCAGATCAAAAAATGAGCAAACAAAACTTAGCTTGTCCTGGATGGACTGGGAGCGAAGTAGTCAGAAAGAATCTGAGTAGCACTGATTACATCGACAGCCGGCAACAAGTGGAAGTGAAACAGAGCTATATAGGAACCTCCCAGAGGATAACGAACCAGCTGATAGCCAGAGACCAGCAGGATAACAAACAAAGCCACCAGGGGGAGCCCAAAGCAAAAGTCACACCATACCACCAGTGACCACAAGAGGGAGCCTGAAAACAGAGTTCACAACAGTACCCCCCTTTAAGGAGGGGTCACCGAACCCTCATGAAAACCCCCAGGGTGATCAGGATGAGCCACATGGAAGGCACGAACCAAATCGGCCGCATGAACATCAGAGGCGACAACCCAAGAATTATCCTCCTGACCATAGCCCTTCCACTTGACCAAATACTGGAGCCTCCGTCTAGAAATACAAGAATCCAAGATCTTCTCCACCACGTATTCCAATTCTCCCTCAACCAGCACCGGGGCAGGAGGCTCAACCGGAGGAACCACAGGTACCACATACCTCTCCAACAACGAGCGATGGAACACATTATGAATAGCAAATGATGCCGGGACGTCCAGACGAAATGACACAGGGCCAAGGACTTCCAGAATCTTATAAGGACCAACAAACCGAGGCTTGAACTTAGGAGAGGAGACCTTCATAGGAACGAAGCGAGAAGACAACCACACCAAGTCCCCAACGCGAAGTCGGGGACCCACACAACGACGGCGGTTGGCAAAGAGCTGAGCCTTCTCTTGTGACAGCTTCAAATTGTCCACCACATGATTCCAAATCTGATGCAACCTATCCACCACAACATCCACTCCAGGACAGTCAGAAGGCTCCACCTGACCCGAGGAAAAACAAGGATGAAACCCCGAATTACAAAAAAAAGGAGAAACCAAAGTAGCAGAACTAGCCCGATTATTAAGGGCAAACTCGGCCAACGGCAAAAAAGTAACCCAGTCGTCCTGGTCAGCAGAAACAAAACATCTTAAATAAGTCTCCAAGGTCTGATTAGTTCGCTCGGTTTGGCCATTCGTCTGAGGATGGAAGGCCGACGAAAAAGACAATTCAATGCCCAACTTAGCACAAAAGGTCCGCCAAAATCTAGACACAAACTGGGATCCTCTGTCAGAAACAATGTTCTCAGGAATCCCGTGCAAACGAACCACATTTTGAAAAAACAGTGGAACCAACTCGGAGGAGGAAGGCAACTTAGGCAAGGGCACCAAATGGACCATCTCAGAAAAACTATCACACACCACCCAGATGACAGACATTCTCTGAGAGACAGGGAGATCTGAAATAAAATCCATGGAAATGTGCGTCCAAGGCCTCTTCGGGACAGGCAAAGGTAACAGCAAACCACTGGCACGAGAACAGCAAGGCTTAGCCCGAGCACAAATTCCACAAGACTGCACAAAGGAACGCACATCCCGCGACAAGGAAGGCCACCAAAAAGACCTGGCCACCAAGTCTCTGGTACCAAATATTCCAGGATGGCCCGCCAACACCGAAGAATGAATCTCGGAGATGACTCTGTTGGTCCATCTATCCGGGACAAACAGTCTCTCCGGTGGACAGCGGTCAGGTCTATCCGCCTGAAACTCTTGCAGCACACGTCGCAAATCTGGGGAGATGGCAGACAAAATCACCCCTTCTCTAAGGATACCAGCCGGCTCTGAATCTCCAGGAGAGTCAGGCACAAAACTCCTAGAAAGAGCATCAGCCTTCACATTCTTCGAACCCGGCAGGTACGAGACCATGAAATCAAAACGAGAGAAAAACAACGACCAACGAGCCTGTCTGGGATTCAGCCGCTTGGCCGACTCGAGATAAATCAAATTCTTGTGATCAGTCAAGACCACCACACGATGTTTAGCTCCCTCGAGCCAATGTCACCACTCCTCAAATGCCCACTTCATAGCCAACAGCTCCCGATTACCGACATCATAATTCCGCTCGGCAGGCGAAAACTTTCTTGAAAAGAAAGCACATGGCTTCATCCCAGAGCCATCGTGGCTTCTCTGCGACAAAACAGCCCCCGCTCCAATCTCGGAAGCATCAACCTCCACCTGGAAGGGAAGTGAGACATCTGGCTGACATAAGACCGGAGCCGAAGAAAACCGACGCTTCAGCTCCCGAAAGGCCTCCACAGCCGCAGAAGACCAATTAGTCACATCAGAACCCTTCTTGGTCAAATCCGTCAAAGGCTTAACAACGCCAGAAAAATTAGCTATGAAGCGACTGTAAAAATTAGCAAAACCCAAGAACTTCTGAAGACTCTTAACAGATGTAGGCTGCGTCCAGTCATGAATAGCCTGAACCTTGACTGGGTCCATCTCAATAGTAGAAGGAGAAAAAATGAAACCCAAAAAAGAAATCTTCAGGACTCCAAAAAGACATTTTGAGCCCTTCACAAATAAAGCATTGTCACGCAGGACCTGAAAGACCATCCTGACCTGCTTAACATGAGACTCCCAATCATCCGAAAAAACCAGAATATCATCCAGATACACAATCATAAACTTATCCAGATATTCACGGAAGATGTCATGCATAAAGGACTGAAAGACTGAAGGAGCATTAGAAAGTCCAAAAGGCATCACCAAGTACTCAAAATGGCCTTCAGGCGTATTAAATGCAGTTTTCCATTCATCACCCTGTTTTATACGCACAAGGTTATACGCACCACGAAGATCTATCTTGGTGAACCAACTAGACCCCCTAATGCGAGCAAACAAATCAGTTAACAATGGCAAAGGATACTGAAATTTGACCGTGATTTTATTCAAAAGGCGATAATCAATACAGGGTCTCAGGGAACCATCCTTTTTAGCCACAAAAAAGAATCCTGCACCAAGAGGGGATGAGGACGGGCGAATACCGTATATACTCGAGTATAAGCCGACCCGAGTATAAGCCGACCCCCCTAATTTTGCCACAAAAAACTGGGAAAACTTATTGACTCGAGTATAAGCCTAGGGTGGAAAATGCAGCAGGTATCGGTGAATTTCAAAATTAAAAATAGATACTCCATACCATTCATTATGGCCCCATAGATGCTCCACATAAAGCTGTGCCACATATAATGCTCTGCACCGTTCATTATGGCCCCATAGATGCTCCACATAAAGCTGTGCCATATATACAATGCTCTGCACCGTTGCCCCATAGCTGTGCCATATATATAATGCTCTGCACCGTTGCCCCATAGCTGTGCGATATAGTGCTCTGCACCGTTGCCCCATAGCTGTGCCATATATATAATGCTCTGCACCGTTGCCCCATAGCTGTGCCATATAGTGCTCTGCACCATTGCCCCATAGCTGTGCCATATAGTGCTCTGCACCGTTGCCCCATAGCTGTGCCATATATATTATGCTCTGCACCGTTGCCCCATAGCTGTGCCATATAGTGCTCTGCACCATTGCCCCATAGCTGTGCCATATAGTGCTCTGCACCGTTGCCCCATAGCTGTGCCATATATATAATGCTCTGCACCATTGCCCCATAGCTGTGCCATATAGTGCTCTGCACCGTTGCCCCATAGCTGTGCCATATAGTGCTCTGCACCATTGTCCCATAGCTGTGCCATATAGTGCTCTGCACCGTTGCCCCATAGCTGTGCCATATAGTGCTCTGCACCATTGCCCCATAGCTGTGCCATATAGTGCTCTGCACCATTGCCCCATAGCTGTGCCATATAGTGCTCTGCACCATTGCCCCATAGCTGTGCCATATAGTGCTCTGCACCATTGTCCCATAGCTGTGCCATATAGTGCTCTGCACCGTTGCCCCATAGCTGTGCCATATAGTGCTCTGTACCATTGCCCCATAGCTGTGCCATATAGTGCTCTGCACCACTGCCCCATAGCTGTGCCATATAGTGCTCTGCACCGTTGCCCCATAGCTGTGCCATATATATAATGCTCTGCACCATTGCCCCATAGCTGTGCCATATAGTGCTCTGCACCGTTGCCCCATAGCTGTGCCATATAGTGCTCTGCACCATTGTCCCATAGCTGTGCCATATAGTGCTCTGCACCGTTGCCCCATAGCTGTGCCATATAGTGCTCTGCACCATTGCTCCATAGCTGTGCCATATAGTGCTCTGCACCATTGCCCCATAGCTGTGCCATATAGTGCTCTGCACCATTGCCCCATAGCTATGCCATATATATAATGCTCTGCACCATTGCCCCATAGCTGTGCCATATAGTGCTCTGCACCATTGCCCCATAGCTGTGCCATATAGTGCTCTGCACCGTTGCCCCATAGCTGTGCCATATATATAATGCTCTGCACCATTGCCCCATAGCTGTGCCATATAGTGCTCTGCACCGTTGCCCCATAGCTATGCCATATAGTGCTCTGCACCATTGTCCCATAGCTGTGCCATATAGTGCTCTGCACCGTTGCCCCATAGCTGTGCCATATAGTGCTCTGCACCATTGCCCCATAGCTGTGCCATATAGTGCTCTGCACCATTGCCCCATAGCTGTGCCATATAGTGCTCTGCACCGTTGCCCCATAGCTGTGCCATATAGTGCTCTGCACCATTGCCCCATAGCTGTGCCATATAGTGCTCTGCACCATTATTGCCCCATAGCTGTGCCATATAGTGCTCTGCACCATTGCCCGATAGCTGTGCCATATAGTGCTCTGCACCATTGCCCCATAGCTGTGCCATATAGTGCTCTGCACCATTATTGCCCCATAGCTGTGCCATATAGTGCTCTGCACCGTTGCCCCATAGCTGTGCCATATAGTGCTCTGCACCATTGCCCCATAGCTGTGCCATATAGTGCTCTGCACCATTGCCCCATAGCTGTGCCATATAGTGCTCTGCACCATTATTGCCCCATAGCTGTGCCATATAGTGCTCTGCACCATTGCCCCATAGCTGTGCCATATAGTGCTCTGCACCATTGCCCCATAGCTGTGCCATATAGTGCTCTGCACCGTCCATTATTGCCCCATAGCTGCTGCTGCTGCTGCAATAATAATAAAAAAAAACATACTCACCTGTCTTGCTTGCAGCTCCTCGGTGCCATCTTCCCGGCGTCTCTCTGCACTGACTGATCAGGCAGAGGGCGGCGCGCACACTATATGCGTCATCGCGCCCTCTTCCTGAACAGTCAGAGCGGAGAGACGCCGGGAAGATGGCGCGACGCCCGGCGTGTGGAACGAGGACAGGTGAATATGTAATACTTACCTGCTCCCGGCGTCCCGCTCCTTCCCCCGGACAGCTGGTCTTCGGTGCCGCAGCCTCTTCCTCTGTCAGCGGTCACCGGCACCGCTGATTAGAGAAATGAATTATGCGGCTCCGCCCCTATGGGAGGTGGAGCAGCCTATTCATTTCTCTAATGAGCGGTCCCACGTGACCGCTCAGGGGAAGAGGCTGCGGCACCGAAGACAGTGTGACAGGCAGGGGGAGCGACAGGAACGCCGGGACTAGGTGAGTATATGACAGTGCTCACCCGCCGACCCCACCACCGATCATGACTCGAGTATAAGCCGAGAGGGGCACTTTCAGCCCAAAAATTTGGGCTGAAAATCTCGGCTTATACTCGAGTATATACGGTATGTCCCTTCTCTAAAGACTCCTTTATATAACTCCGCATGGCAGCATGTTCCGGCACAGATAAATTGAAAAGTCGTCCCTTAGGAAACTTACTACCAGGAATCAAATTTATAGCACAATCACAGTCCCTATGAGGAGGTAGAGAATTGAGTTTGGGCTCCTCAAATACATCATGGTAGTCTGACAAAAACGTAGGGACTTGAGAAGGAGTGGACGAAGCAATTGACACCACAGGAGCGTCACCATGAATTCCCTGACAACCCCAACTTGACACCAACATAGCTTTCCAATCCAGGACTGGATTATGAGTCTGCAACCATGGTAGACCCAACACGACGACATCATGCAAATTATGCAGTACAAGAAAGCGAATCACCTCCTGATGAACAGGAGTCATGCACATGGTCACTTGTGTCCAGTACTGAGGTCTATTCGTAGCCAATGGTGTAGAATCAATTCCCCTTAGTGGAATAGGGAATTTTAAAGGCTCCAAATCAAAACCACAGCGCCTGGCAAATGACCAATCCATCAGACTCAGGGCGGCAACTGAATCTACAAAAGCATTAACCGGGTAAGATGACAGGGAACAAATCAGGGTAACAGACAAAATGAACTTAGGCTGTAAAGTACCAATGGTGACAGATTTATCAACCTTTTTTTTGCGCTTAGAGCATGCTGAGATAACATGAGCTGAGTCACCACAGTAAAAGCACAACCCATTTTGCCGTCTATAATTTTGCCGTTCACTTCTTGTCAGAATTCTGTCACATTGCATAGATTCAGGTGTCTGTTCAGAAGACACCGCCAAATAGTGCACAGGTTTGCGCTCCCGCAAACGCCGATCAATCTGAATGGCCAGAGTCATTGACTCATTCAGACCTGCAGGCGTAGGGAACCCCACCATGACATTCTTAATGGCTTCAGAAAGACCTTCTCTGAAATTTGCAGCCAGGGCACACTCATTCCACTGAGTAAGCACCGACCATTTCCGAAATTTCTGGCAGTACACCTCTGCTTCATCTTGCCCCTGCGAGAGGGCCAATAACGTTTTTTCAGCCAGGTTCTCAAGATTAGGTTCCTCATAGAGCAATCCAAGGGCTAGAAAAAACGCATCTACACTAAGCAATGCAGGATCCCCTGGCGCCAATGCGAAGGCCCAATCTTGAGGGTCACCACGCAAAAAGGAAATGATAATCTTAACTTGCTGAACAGCATCACCAGAGGAACGAGGTTTCAAAGAAAGAAACAACTTACAATTGTTCCTAAAATTCAGGAACCTAGATCTATCTCCAGAAAACAACTCCGGAATAGGTATTCTAAGCTCTGACATAGGACTGTGACCAACAAAATCCTGAATACTTTGAACCCTAGCAGCAAGATGATCCAGACTGGAAGCCAAGCTCTGGACATCCATGTGAGCAGCTGAACTCAGAGCCACACCAAGATTAAGAGGAGGAGAGAAGCTAGCCACAGCAGCTAGACACACGGCAACAAAAAAAAAAAAAAAAATTTCTCAAAGCTTCTTTTCTCCTGCTTCTGCCATGCAGTTAACACTTTATGGGCCGGCTGTACTGTTATGATCCTTAGTGGCTGAGGATCACGAATAGACCAGCCAGTGAATAAACTAAGGACGAGCTCTAGGGAGATGGTAACTGGACTGATCGCAAATCTGAACCTATCCAACACAACTAGAGGTACCCGGTGAACGTGCCTAAAAAATTCCTAGACGTCTCGAGCCAGCCTGAGGAACTAGCTACCCCTAAAGAGAAAGAAAGACCTCGCTTGCCTCCAGAGAAATAATCCCCAAAGATATAGAAGCCCCCAACAAATATTAACGGTGAAGTAAGAAGAAGGCACATACGTAGGGATGAAATCAGATTCAGCAAAAGAGGCCCACTAGTACTAGAAAGCAGAAAATAGAGCAGGGGGTCTATGCGATCAATAAAAAACCCTTACAAAATATCCATCCTGAGATTTCAAGAACCCACGCACCAACTAATGGTGTGTGGGGAGAAACTCAGTCCACTAGAGCAGGGGTCCCCAACTCCAGTCCTCAAGGCCCACCAACAGGTCATGTTTTCAGGATTTCCTTAGTCTTGCCCAGGTGATAATTGCATCACCTGTGCAATACAAAGGAAATCCTGAAAACATGATCTGTTGGTGGGCCTTGAGGACTGGAGTTGGGGAACACTGCACTAGAGCATCCAGCAAGCGAGGGATTCACATTTTAGCAAGCTGGACAAGAAAACATGATAAACACTGCAGATCAAAAAATGAGCAAACAAAACTTAGCTTGTCCTGGATGGACTGGGAGCGAGGTAGTCAGAAAGAATCTGAGTAGCACTGATTACATCGACAGCCGGCAACAAGTGGAAGTGAAACAGAGCTATATAGGAACCTCCCAGAGGATAACGAACCAGCTGATAGCCAGAGACCAGCAGGATAACAAACAAAGCCACCAGGGGGAGCCCAAAGCAAAAGTCACACCATACCACCAGTGACCACAAGAGGGAGCCTGAAAACAGAGTTCACAACACACCCCCACATCATCATTTGCAGTCCCCATCACCCCCACATCATCATTTGCAGTCCCCATCACCCCCACTTCATCATTTGCAGTCCACCTTACTTCATCATTTACAGTCCCCTATCATTTCATCATTTGCAGACCCCTATCATTTCATCATGTGCAGTACTCCCTCAAACAGACTTCATCATCTGCAGTCCCCATCACCTCCACATCATCATTTGCAGTCCCCATCACCCCCACATCATTTGCAGTCCCCATAACCCCACATCATCCTTTGCAGTCCCCATCACCCCCACATCATTTGCAGTCCCCATCACCCCCACATCATTTGCAGTCCCCATCACCCCCACATCATTTGCAGTCCTCATCACCCCCACATTATTTGCAGTCCCCATCACCCCCACATCATTTGCAGTCCCCATCACCACCACTTCATCATTTACAGTCCACCTTAGTTCATTATTTACAATCCCCTATCACCCCTTCACTTCATCTGCAGTCCCCCTTCAACATTTGCAGCCCGCTATTCCCCTATCATTTCACCATGTGCAGTACCCCCTCAAACACACTCCATCATCTGCAGTCTCACCCCCCACCTTACCCATTTAAAAAAACAAAAACGTTTTTTATACTTACCTCTGTCGGTCCCAGGCTGTCTAGTGTTTTCAGCAGTGAAGCCGCTAGAATGTACGGGCTATAGTCAGGACCTCACAGGAACCCATACATTCTAGCACATTCACTACTGAGATTGCTAGAATGTATGGGCTAAAGTCAGGACCTGCAGGGAGCCCATACATTCTAGCTAGAGCCGACCAGGAGCTGCGCAGCCGACTAGGTAAGCCTGCTGTGCACAGCTCCAAAAAGGCTCCTGGGCCCCAGCGCCGACGTGCACCACAGTACACAGTATTTTAGCGCACGATAAGGCCCGATCAGCAGAAGCACAAGAGTGGGGGCCCAGATCTGAGGGCCCCTCTGTGTACTGCTGCTGACTGGGCCCCATACAACAGTTAGGGCAGTAATGCCCTGATAGCGATGCAAGCCATCCATGGTGACTGTTCTCGGATGTGGACAGTCCTGTGCCCGGAGGTGGATGTCCTGTGCCTGAAAGGACTGGCATGGGTAACGATTGCAAACAGGTGGATATGGTGCCCGGCTGCTATCCGGAGGACATCCTGGGCTGTGTACGGCTGTGTAAGTGACTGTGATACAGCGATGCAGGACTCCCATAGGAACTAGTCAGAGGAGGGCTGGCATGTGTAATTGTCTGCAACATGTAAAGCTGTGTGTTTGTAGACTTTAATATGGCGTGCGGTCGTCTAGGAAAACTGGACAAAGGGAAGTCTGGCCTGTTTAGGGACTGCAATCTAAAGTCATATGATGTGTAGTGCTATGAAACAGGTACTGAGATGAGATGCAACTGTGTGTATTGAACTTTGATGACATGTACTATAAAATGCTATGCACCTTTATGTGTGAAGTAACACATTAAAGAGACTTTTGTGTTTGAACTTTGTGGGTCACTGCCTCTTCACTGCTGTACATTGCTACAGCTGCCTAACAACACACATACAGTACAATACACAGACATGCACACACATACAATGCGCATACATGAGCGCACACGCATTCACACATACAATATGCAGATATGTACATACTATATATTTATTTGAAGACAAATTCACAAAAATACATAAATATATACAGTTATACACACTGAAACACACAGATCTGCACACATACACAGACAGACACAAGCCTCACTAACCTCCCCCAGGCTTGTCGCCCATCAGGCCCCTCTGGCATATGGCTATGGAGGGTGCGCTGCTTGCTGGCTGTCACTTAAACAAACATGGCCGCGCACAGTGCACTCTGCGGCTGTGTCTGCTACTAATGATTGGGCCGGGCCGGCACTGTGCCTTTAATTTTGCTTGTGTGTCGGCCCGGCCACGTCATTACTAGCAGACACAGTGCGCAGCCATGTTTGTATAAGTGACGCTCAAGCAGTGCCGAAGAAACATGTGGCCCTGCACAGCTGCTAGGGAAGGGCCCAGAATACCTGGTGTCCCAGCCGCAAGTGGGCCCCCATCTGTCCAGGGCCCCGGCACTTGCCCGGGTGCTGACAGTATATGATAAATCAGATACAGAATGTAAATGGCTCATGGTAAAATGAATTAAGGGACCAGAATGACAGCGCTGAGAAATCTATAGTCAATTTATTAATAGACATTTATTTCTAATCAACAGAGAAAGGGTTAATAGAAGGAACGGACCCTGAACATGTAGGAGGTAAAGTACAATCAATGTGACACCAAGAACAAAAATGTTCTATATGAAAAGAACTTAACATTGAAGCAATCTGTGGTGTAAAGGGATGGAACCTTCTTCACAGCGTCGGCATCACCCATCGGAGCCCCCGTGACGCCATCACAGGGCGCCGATGGCTGACTATGAGATCCAAGGGCGGATTGAAGACCTCCTCTCTGTCATCACAGAGGTCCTGTGAAACCCTTCTTGTGGCCGGGCTGTAAAGGAGACTATGATTTTAACAGAATGCAGCAATAATGTGGAATTTCTGTATACAGCATAAACGATCAGATGTTCACAGGTTCAAGACCTATAAGGGGACTATAAAAATAGTAAAAAGGTAAAAAAAAAAAAAAACAGTTTTCAAAAATATGAAAAAAAAAAACAACCAAAAACATATTGTATTTTCTGGATTATTACATGCACGTTTTGTTTCCCTAAATTTGGGAGGAAAATTGGGTTGCGTCTTATTGTCCGAATGTAGCTTGCGGGAGGGGGGGAAGGCGGTGGAGTGGGGTCACCGCTTCAGGAAGTCGGCAGTGGCAGAAGTGGGCTGATGCTGCGGGCCCTTGGCTGGGAGGAGAGGATGTTTCGGGAATGCGAGGCCAGAGCCATTGATCTCACTGACGTGGGCATAAGGAAAATGTTGGCATATGAGACAGCCGCCATTGATCTCCCGGCGGTGGGCTTCAGAAAAACGGTTTCTGTGCATGCACAGATTGATATCTCAGCTCAATGACGAGCTGAGAACTCAATCTGCACATACGCCGCCTTCTACGCCATTTTCCTGAAGCCCAATGCCGGGAGACCAATGGCTCCTGTCTCGTGCTGCTTGGACCCTACCTACTCCCAGACCAGAGCACGCAGCATCGCCTCACTAATTCCTCCGCCGTCTTACTGCAGCGGCGACCCTGCTTCCTGTGACCTGCTCCACCGCTGAAGACCCCTGGCCAGCTATATTCGGACTCTGAGACGGACCCCAATTTTCACACAAAAAAATATTTTTTTCTTATTTACCTTATGGTCTGAAAAATATGGTATGTGATAATGCCGCATTCATAAAAGTCCAATCTATCAAAATATAACAATAATTAAACCTATTGGCAAAGGCAGCGCACAGAAAAACATTAATACTGTGAAAATTGCACCTTTTTTGGTTGCTTGGTTGCTGCAACACCGCAAAATAATGCTGTAAGGAAAAACCAAACGTCATATCTATCCCAAAATGGTGTCAATAAAAACACTGTGTTGCCCTGGAAAAAATAAACCCTCACACAGCTCCATCGAACAAAAAATTAAAATATAATGAGTCTCAAAAAATGGTGACACAATCAGAATTGAAAAAGTGAAAGCACAAAAACGGAAATTGGCCATATCAGGAAGGGGATTAAAAAATTACGGCCAAATGTCTCAGGTATTACACACCTCGTTTATAGATTATCATCACTTGTCACTGACACTCATGTTTTTTTTACTGTCAACGAATTGTTATATACAAATAGCGCTGCATGAAGGGGCTCAGAGAAGGTGGCAGTGAAGGTGTGTAAGTGTCTGATGGGGTCACACAGCTCATAAAAGGACAACTGCCCGGCCTCATAATCCAGACATATCCTGACTCTATCACTGGAGATCTTGTCAGTTAACAGGATCACCTTACTGTCATGTATCACGGAATACTGATCATTATATCTCCACAAACTCCAGGACTTGTTATTATATCCAATCTCTGACTGACGCCCCCTCCTGTCTATACTGGGATAACACATCCCCACACTCCACCACTCTGATCTACTGCCCTCCACATCCCAATTATGTTGTCCTGAGGTAAATCCTCTCCTGCTCATCACCTGATTACACTGGAATCTCTCTGCTGTTTCTGGACATTTCTGCTCCTCTTTTGTCCAGGTTGCAGTTTTCAGGTCGTCTGATATAAGGAGATTATTAGCAGCTGTGGTTACATCCAGTAATATGTCTGCAGAATCCTCCACATAGATCCCGCTCCTTATACCTGATATTACCTCACATAAGGTGTATAAGGTGTATGCGATCGCAGCCACATCCAGGGCATCTCCATAATTGGGCTGTTCATCATGTCCTCCTGTGTCCTCATCACCTCCCTCCTCCTCAGGATCACACGAGTCACCGGTGTCTGGTTCCTGTAAGACAGTCAGTGGATCCGTCATGTTACACAGCTCCTCAATGTGTCTCATCTTCCTGGACAGCTCGTCCTTCTTTATTTCCAGCTGATGGATCAGAGCAGACAGTGACAGTGACTCTTCCTTTTCCTGCCTGGAGATCTCACTCAGGAGCTTCTTCTCCAGGTCGTCCACCCGTCTCCTGATGTCTGTACACAGGGCAGTGACTCTCTCGGCTTCTCCAGCTGCTTTTCCTTGAGCTTTTCGCCTCCGCTCCTCCAGACTCCGGACTCTTTCCTCCGTCTCCTCTTTATTTGTCATCAGTTTCTGGAGAACATTTCTCCATTTTTTCTTTTTCTTCCCTGAGGCCTCATCCAGTGACTCCATTTTATGTCCATTATGTTCCCCAATCAAACTGCAGGACACACAGATACAAGCAGCGTCCTCAGTGCAGTAATATTCCAGGATCTTCTTATGGACAGAACATTTCCTTTTCTCCAGAGAAGTGCTGGGATCAGATAAGACGTGTTCTGGTGATTTGCTGTGAACCCTCAGGTGTTTATCACACAGAGAAGCCTCACAGTGTAGACAGGATCTAACAGCAGGTACCAGAGAGTCCACACAGTAAGTGCAGCAGATCCCGGTGATCTCCTCCTGATGTGGCTCAGTTTGCTGGATATTCTTCACAATCTTGCAAAGAGCGAAGTCCCTCATCAGTGTCGGCAGCTCCTGAAACTCTTCTCTGCAGTCAGGACAGGAATAAACTCCAGACCCTTCCTGTGTATCCAGCACACGATCAATACAGACCCGGCAGAAGTTGTGTCCACATCTCAGCATTACAGGATCTGTATAAGTGCTCAGACAGATGGAGCAGTCAAGCTCTTCTCTCAGACCAGCAGAGGCCATGGCTGACAGAGGAATAGAGAAAGAAACTACAATTCTCTCCCGCTCAAAAGGGCGGGCTTTATATTGTGTACAGAGGAGAGGGCTGAGGAGCAGAAGGTCACTTACTATTAACCTGTTAATGGACACTTGTGAAAATCACATCTTAGGCTGCTTTCACACATCAGTTTTTTGCTGTCAGGCTCAATCCCGTTGCTCGACGGATTGACAGATCCATTGTAAATTGTGACAACTGATGCGACGGACCTGTTTTTCTGCCGGATCTGACTAAAGGATCCGGCAAAAAAACAGATCTGTCGCATCAGTTTTTCATCCGTTCTTTTTATCCATTTTACCACGGATTACGACGAATCCGTTTTTTAAAAACGCCCATGGGATGCTCCCAAACGTTATCGGCTACTGAAAACCCATATATACAGTTTTCCTACAGTCCATCTTTGACAGGTTGTGGAGCAAGTGGCAAATAAGGAAAGCATGATGGCAAACATTCTGAAGATTTATGTGGATTTCACTTTTGAGACGAATCGTTTGAAAGCCATTGTTCTGGAGAAGGAGTGAGAGAGACAGCGCATCATGCGTCTGCGCAGACGATGTTTTTGGAACCACCCAATCACAGCACAGAGAATGACACGTGGGGTCTATTCAACATTATATATGGAGTTAAGAGGAAACCCCGAGAAGTTTTTCAGCTACATTCGGATGAAAGTGGAGAACTTCGATTTTTTGGTAGAACGGATTGGACACCTCATTCGAAGTGACACATATTGCCTCTTCTCCATGTCACCGCGGAGCGTCTGATGGTGACTCTTCAGTAAGCCATTTTTGTAGTATCTTCTACTGTTAAAGCACACTTATAACTGTAATGTTGTTGCTGGTATTTTGTACTAATTATTGCCTTGCCTTTTTTCACAGATTCCTTGCAACTGGAGAATCACTTTCCTCACTCCATTTTCAATTTAGACACGGGATTTCCACCATATCGGATCCAGCAAAAAACGGATGAAATGTGTGGCCATCTTTGTCTTGTAGCAAAAAATCTCATCACTTTCCACTGGAAAAACAAAATACTCCCAAATCCAGAGGCTATCCTACACCTAGTCCAGCAACACAGATCACATGAACTGAAATTTGCTTTGATTAGCAATCAGTTTGCAAGATTTTACAAAAAATGGAACAAATGGGACAAGGCCTTTCTGTCCCCCATTACTTAATTCCCTCACCACCAAATTCTAGGTGCAATACCATTTAATTGTATATTCCGTGCACTATCTAACGGTTCAATCCTTGTTAAATATTTGCTCACATATGATTGGCCTTAATTGGCTTGCAATCTCTCGTTTGTTTATTTGTCTATGCGTTGGTTCGCAGTTGTTTCGTTTAAACCTTATGACCTGGACATTATGTACCCTATAAGTGTATATCACTGTTGTTATATTGTTGCATTGCTATTTTTCCCTATGCCCCTCCCTTCTTTCCCCTCCCCCTTATTACCCCTCAATAAGACGTCTCTCCATTATTAATCCTATAGTAGTGAAAAAGTAAAAAAAAAAGACACAGCCAGAAAAAAGTATTTTAATATTCTTAATTTCACCATACTTACCATTCTCGATCGCCTTCAAAAAATTTAAAATATTAAACCAACAGTATACTCCCTGTCCAACACAGTCCAATTAATAACGAGTGTCCCAAGAACAGGGACATCGGGTGATGTCACTGCTCTATAGGGCCTCCAGTGACACATTGACAGGAGACAATGGTTCCTGCAGTGCATCACTGAAGAGGTTACCTGAGTTCATTGGTCTCACTTTATGGCAAAGCTGCGTTGGAATTTTCCCACACAGCAGTGCCACAAGTGAGAGTATGAACTATTTCTAACAAAGGCGGAGGGATACAGTGCAGAAGGATTGCTTCCATCATTGTATCCCGGAGCCCCTGGAGAGCGGTCGCATCAGCTGATGTGGCAGCTCTCCATGGGAGATCATCGTGGGACACTCATATCAATTGGATATCTGGGGATCAGGGAGTATATTGTTTGTTTATATTTTAATATTTTTTACAGGTGAGCAATGGCTTCAGGGATCAAGGTGATGGTGAGTATGTACTCTATGTTGTATGTACTGTATGTGTTGTGTATATTGTTATGACCCCAATGGCGAGGGTCTCAGAGGAACGTGGTAGTCTGCAGAGTACAAAAATCCAGCTCATAGGGCAGTGGTAACTGGGTTGACCATATATCTACTCCTAACGCCAACACTAGAAGTAGCCGGGGATCATTCCTACGTTGATTCTAGATGACACGTGCCAGCCGGAGAATCTAGCTACCCCTAGTAGAGGAAAACAAAGACCTTTCTTGCCTCCAGAGAAGGGGACCCCAAAGCTGGATAGAAGCCCCCCACAAATAATGACGGTTAGGTAAGAGGAAATGACAAACACAGAAATGAACCAGGTTTAGCACAGAGAGGCCCGCTTACTGATAGCAGAATAAAGAAAGGTAACTTATATGGTCAACAAAAACCCTATCAAAATCCACACTGGAAATTCAAGAACCCCCGAACCGTCTAACGGTCCGGGGGGAGAACACCAGCCCCCCTAGAGCTTCCAGCAAAGGTCAGGATATAGATTTGGAACAAGCTGGACAAAAATACAAAACCAAAACAAATAGCAAAAAGCAAAAGGCAAACTTAGCTGATATAACTGGAACCAGGATCAGTAGACAAGAGCACAGCAGACTAGCTCTGATAACTACGTTGCCAGGCATTGAACTGAAGGTCCAGGGAGCTTATATAGCAACACCCCTAACTAACGACCCAGGTGCGGATAAAAGGAATGACAGAAAAACCAGAGTCAAAAAACTAGCAACCACTAGAGGGAGCAAAAAGCAAATTCACAACAGTACCCCCCCCCTTAGTGAGGGGTCACCGAACCCTCACCACGACCACCAGGGCGATCAGGATGAGCGGCATGAAAGGCACGAACTAAATCGGCCGCATGAACATCAGAGGCGACCACCCAGGAATTATCCTCCTGACCATAGCCCTTCCACTTGACCAGGTACTGAAGCCTCCGCCTGGAGAGGCGAGAATCCAAGATCTTCTCCACCACGTACTCCAACTCGCCCTCAACCAACACCGGAGCAGGAGGCTCAACAGAAGGAACTACAGGCACAATGTACCGCCGCAACAAGGACCTATGAAATACATTGTGAATAGCAAACGACACAGGAAGATCCAGACGAAAAGATACAGGATTAAGGATTTCCAATATCTTGTAAGGCCCAATAAAACGAGGTTTAAATTTGGGAGAGGAGACCTTCATAGGAACAAAGCGGGAAGAAAGCCATACCAAATCCCCAACGCGTAGTCGGGGACCCACACCGCGGCGGCGGTTGGCAAAGCGCTGAGCCTTCTCCTGTGACAACTTCAAGTTGTCCACCACATGATTCCAGATCTGCTGCAACCTATCCACCACAGAATCCACCCCAGGACAGTCAGAAGGCTCCACATGACCCGAAGAAAAGCGAGGATGGAAACCAGAGTTGCAGAAAAAAGGCGAAACCAAGGTGGCGGAACTAGCCCGATTATTAAGGGCAAACTCAGCCAACGGCAAGAATGTCACCCAATCGTCCTGATCAGCAGAGACAAAACACCTCAAATAAGCCTCCAAAGTCTGATTGGTTCGCTCCGTCTGTCCATTAGTCTGAGGATGGAAAGCAGACGAAAACGACAAATCAATGCCCATCCTACTACAAAAGGATCGCCAGAACCTGGAAACGAACTGGGATCCTCTGTCTGACACAATATTCTCAGGGATGCCGTGCAAACGAACCACGTTCTGGAAAAACACAGGAACCAGATCGGAAGAGGAAGGCAGCTTAGGCAAAGGAACCAAATGGACCATCTTGGAGAAGCGATCACATATCACCCAGATAACGGACATGCCCTGAGATAGCGGAAGATCAGAAATGAAATCCATGGAGATATGTGTCCAAGGTCTCTTCGGGACAGGCAAGGGCAAGAGCAAACCGCTGGCATGAGAACAGCAAGGCTTAGCTCGAGCACAAGTCCCACAGGACTGCACAAATGACCGCACATCCCTTGACAAGGAAGGCCACCAAAAGGACCTGGCCACCAGATCTCTGGTGCCAAAAATTCCCGGGTGACCTGCCAACACCGAGGAATGAACCTCGGAAATGACTCTGCTGGTCCACTTATCCGGGACAAACAGTCTGTCAGGTGGACAAGACTCAGGCCTATCAGCCTGAAATCTCTGCAACACACGTCGCAGATCCGGAGAAATAGCTGACAAGATAACACCATCTTTAAGAATACCAACAGGATCAGCGACTCCAGGAGCATCAGGCACAAAGCTCCTAGAAAGAGCATCGGCCTTCACATTCTTTGAACCTGGTAAATACGAGACAACAAAATCAAAGCGGGAGAAAAACAATGACCAGCGGGCCTGTCTCGGATTAAGGCGTTTAGCAGACTCGAGATACATCAGATTTTTGTGATCAGTCAAGACCACCACACGATGCTTAGCACCCTCGAGCCAATGACGCCACTCCTCAAATGCCCATTTCATGGCCAACAACTCCCGATTGCCCACATCATAATTTCGCTCGGCAGGCGAAAACTTCCTAGAGAAAAAGGCACAAGGTTTCATAACAGAGCAACCAGGGCCTCTCTGCGACAAAACGGCCCCTGCCCCAATCTCCGAAGCATCCACCTCAACCTGAAAGGGAAGTGAGACGTCAGGCTGGCACAAAACAGGCGCCGAAGTAAACCGGCGTTTCAACTCCTGGAAAGCCTCCACGGCAGCAGGAGCCCAGTTAGCTACATCGGAGCCCTTCTTGGTCATATCCGTCAAAGGTTTCACAATGCTAGAAAAATTAGCGATAAAACGACGGTAGAAGTTAGCGAAGCCCAAGAACTTCTGAAGACTCTTAACTGACGAGGGCTGAGTCCAATCAAGAATAGCTCGGACCTTGACTGGGTCCATCTCCACAGCAGAAGGGGAAAAAATAAACCCCAAAAAGGGAACCTTCTGTACACCAAAGAGACACTTTGAGCCCTTGACAAACAAAGAATTTTCACGCAAAATTTTAAAGACCAACCTGACCTGCTCCACATGCGAATCCCAATTATCAGAAAAAACCAAAATATCATCCAGATAAACAATCAAAAATTTATCCAGATAATTCCGGAAAATGTCATGCATAAAGGACTGAAAAACTGAAGGCGCATTGGAGAGCCCAAAAGGCATCACCAAGTACTCAAAATGACCTTCGGGCGTATTGAATGCGGTTTTCCATTCATCACCTTGCTTAATGCGCACAAGGTTGTACGCACCACGAAGGTCTATCTTGGTGAACCACTTGGCACCCTTAATCCGGGCAAACAAGTCAGACAACAGCGGTAAAGGATACTGAAATTTGACAGTGATCTTATTTAAAAGCCGATAATCAATACAAGGTCTCAAAGATCCGTCCTTTTTTGCCACAAAAAAGAATCCCGCACCAAGAGGGGAAGAAGACGGACGAATATGTCCTTTCTCCAGAGACTCCTTGATATATGAACGCATAGCGGTATGTTCAGGTACCGACAGATTAAACAGTCTTCCCTTAGGAAATTTACTGCCTGGGATCAAATCTATAGCACAGTCACAGTCCCTATGAGGAGGCAGTGCACTGGACTCAGACTCACTGAAGACATCCTGATAATCAGACAAATACTCCGGAACTTCCGAAGGCGTAGAAGAAGCAATAGACACAGGCAGGGAATCCCCATGAATACCACGACAGCCCCAACTTGAGACTGACATAGCCTTCCAGTCCAGGACTGGATTATGGGTCTGTAACCATGGCAGCCCTAAAACAACCAAATCATGCATTTTATGTAAAACCAGGAAACGTATCACCTCGCGGTGTTCAGGAGTCATGCACATGGTAACCTGTGTCCAATACTGCGGTTTATTTGCTGCCAATGGTGTAGCATCAATACCCCTAAGAGGAATAGGATTTTCTAATGGTTCAAGAGTAAAACCACAGCGCTTAGCAAATGAGAGATCCATGAGACTCAGGGCAGCACCTGAATCTACAAACGCCATGACAGGATAAGATGACAGTGAGCAAATCAAAGTTACAGACAGAATAAATTTAGGTTGCAAATTACCAACGGTGACAGGACTAACAACCTTAGCTATACGTTTAGAGCATGCTGAGATAACATGTGTAGAATCACCACAGTAGTAGCACAAGCCATTCCGGCGTCTATGAATTTTCCGCTCATTTCTAGTCAGGATTCTATCACATTGCATTAAATCAGGTGTCTGTTCAGACAACACCATGAGGGAATTTGCGGTTTTTCTATCACATTGCACCGAATTAGGTGTCTGTTCAGACAACACCATGAGGGAATTTGCGGTTTTGCGCTCCCGCAACCGCCGGTCAATTTGAATAGCCAGTGCCATAGTATCATTCAGACCTGTGGGAATGGGAAAACCCACCATAACATTCTTAATGGCTTCAGAAAGGCCATTTCTAAAATTAGCGGCCAGTGCACACTCGTTCCAATGTGTCAGCACGGACCATTTCCGAAATTTTTGGCAATACACTTCAGCCTCGTCCTGCCCCTGAGACATAGCCAGCAAGGCTTTTTCTGCCTGAATCTCAAGATTGGGTTCCTCATAAAGTAAACCGAGCGCCAGAAAAAACGCATCAAGATCAGCCAATGCCGGATCTCCTGGCGCCAGCGAAAAAGCCCAATCCTGAGGGTCGCCCCGTAAGAACGAAATCACAATTTTTACTTGCTGAGCAGAATCTCCAGATGAACAGGGTCTCAGGGACAAAAACAATTTACAATTATTCACGAAATTCCTAAACTTAAACCTGTCTCCGGAAAACAGTTCAGGAATCGGTATTTTAGGTTCTGACCTAGGATTTCTGATAACATAGTCTTGTATGCCCTGCACACGAGTAGCCAGCTGGTCCACACTTGTAATCAAGGTCTGGACATTCATGTCTGCAGCAAGCATAGCCACTCTGAGGTAAAGGGGAAGAAGAAAAAAAAAAAACTCAGAATCTTCTTTCTTATAATCCCTCTTCTGCAATGCATTAAACATTTAATACTGGCCTGGCAAACTGTTATGACCCCAATGGCGAGGGTCTCAGAGGAACGTGGTAGTCTGCAGAGTACAAAAATCCAGCTCATAGGGCAGTGGTAACTGGGTTGACCATATATCTACTCCTAACGCCAACACTAGAAGTAGCCGGGGATCATTCCTACGTTGATTCTAGATGACACGCGCCAGCCGGAGAATCTAGCTACCCCTAGTAGAGGAAAACAAAGACCTTTCTTGCCTCCAGAGAAGGGGACCCCAAAGCTGGATAGAAGCCCCCCACAAATAATGACGGTTAGGTAAGAGGAAATGACAAACACAGAAATGAACCAGGTTTAGCACAGAGAGGCCCGCTTACTGATAGCAGAATAAAGAAAGGTAACTTATATGGTCAACAAAAACCCTATCAAAATCCACACTGGAAATTCAAGAACCCCCGAACCGTCTAACGGTCCGGGGGGAGAACACCAGCCCCCCTAGAGCTTCCAGCAAAGGTCAGGATATAGATTTGGAACAAGCTGGACAAAAATACAAAACCAAAACAAATAGCAAAAAGCAAAAGGCAAACTTAGCTGATATAACTGGAACCAGGATCAGTAGACAAGAGCACAGCAGACTAGCTCTGATAACTACGTTGCCAGGCATTGAACTGAAGGTCCAGGGAGCTTATATAGCAACACCCCTAACTAACGACCCAGGTGCGGATAAAAGGAATGACAGAAAAACCAGAGTCAAAAAACTAGCAACCACTAGAGGGAGCAAAAAGCAAATTCACAACAGTATATGTACTGTATGTCGATATGAATGTGTTATATGTACTGTATGTATGTACTGTATGTTGTATGTGCTGTATGTTATATGTTGTATGTACTGTTGTATGTTGTATGTACTGTTGTATGTACTGTATCTTGTATGTTGTATGTACTGCTGTATGTGGTATGTTCTGTATGTCATATGTTGTATGTGCTCTATGTTATATGTTGTATATTCTGTTGTATGTTGCATGCACAGTATGTACTGTATGTTGTATGTACTGCTGTATGTTGTATGTTCTGTATGTCATGTTTAATGTTGTATGTACTGTATGTAGTATATTCTGTATGTCATATGTTATGTTGTATGTACTGTTGTATGTTGCATGTACTGTTGTATGTTGTATGTACTGTATGTCGTATGTTCTGTTGTATGTTGTATGTACAGTATGTTGTATGTGAAGCGATGGCCGGGGGACCACCACGGTGCAGGAAGACTACTGTA
Source organism: Ranitomeya variabilis (assembly GCF_051348905.1). Classification (NCBI taxonomy): domain Eukaryota; kingdom Metazoa; phylum Chordata; class Amphibia; order Anura; family Dendrobatidae; genus Ranitomeya; species Ranitomeya variabilis. The sequence goes on along the minus strand of NC_135236.1, from coordinate 669,397,938 downwards.
CATAAGATAAGGTGCAAACAACAAAGGGTAGATTTATTGGAAGGCAAGGAATGAAGGGAATGAGGAAGATGCAAACAGGGGTATACAATGGCAAAAGACACTTTCCAAGAGTTATAAACGTTATCTTTCCCGTAAAATAGCACGGTGCTACAACTATTGCAGACTCAATATATGTCTAACAAACAAATGTAAGCAATAAACAAGTGATGAAGCCACTCTACATATAACCTCCCTGGCCTCTACTAAGCAGGCCACACGGCTCCCGTGTACTTACTATTGAAGCCTACACTAGGCCCTAACAGGTGCACCAAACAGAAACAGACTCACGGTGATGTTGGAGAATCAGCTCCAGTCCCAGGGGGCCCCCAGCAGCCTATTACGGTGGTGCGCACGGCTTTCTGTCAGCTCTGTGAAGCGTGGTCTTCTCCTTGTTTCTGGGTCCTAGGGATGCTCCTGGAAACTGTAATTCCCTTTCTCTGTATCTTCGTGGCTTCACAAACTAGCACAGAACAGCCACCTTTGCTGTTCCCGGAAAAGTCTTGCAAATTTCACAAGTACACTCTGTCCCAGCCTGGGACCTTTCTTGTGGAATACAGCACAAAGTTCTTTCTCTAGCAGCTTCAGCTCACACACGCAGTTAGGCTCAACTCCTCCCCTTATTCTAGGGCAGTTTATCTTCACAGTCTACAGCAGGGGGAAACAGAACATTCCATCACACCAGACAAGGGGGTGCTGTCTCTTAAAGTGGCAGCGTGTTACTGCCAAAACAGCACCACCCTCTTACATATGTACTGTTGTATGTTGTATGTTCTGTATGTCATATGTACTGTATGTTGTATGTAGTATGTTCTGTATGTCATATGTTGTATGTTCTGTTGTATGTTGTATGTAGTTAGTTAGTTAGTTAGTTAGTAAGTAAGGCCGAAAAAAGACATTTGTCCATCCAGTTCAGCCTATATTCCATCATAATAAATCCCCAGATCTACGTCCTTCTACAGAACCTAATAATTGTATGATACAATATTGTTCAGCTCCAGGAAGACATCCAGGCCTCTCTTGAACCCCTCGACTGAGTTCGCCATCACCACCTCCTCAGGCAAGCAATTCCAGATTCTCACTGCCCTAACAGTAAAGAATCCTCTTCTATGTTGGTGGAAAAACCTTCTCTCCTCCAGACGCAAAGAATGCCCCCTTGTGCCCGTCACCTTCCTTGGTATAAACAGATCCTCAGCGAGATATTTGTATTGTCCCCTTATATACTTATACATGGTTATTAGATCGCCCCTCAGTCGTCTTTTTTCTAGACTAAATAATCCTAATTTCGCTAATCTATCTGGGTATTGTAGTTCTCCCATCCCCTTTATTAATTTTGTTGCCCTCCTTTGTACTCTCTCTAGTTCCATTATATCCTTCTTGAGCACCGGTGCCCAAAACTGGACACAGTACTCCATGTGCGGTCTAACTAGGGATTTGTACAGAGGCAGTATAATGCTCTCATCATGTGTATCCAGACCTCTTTTAATGCACCCCATGATCCTGTTTGCCTTGGCAGCTGCTGCCTGGTACTGGCTGCTCCAGGTAAGTTTATCATTAACTAGGATCCCCAAGTCCTTCTCCATGTGAGATTTACCCAGTGGTTTCCCGTTCAGTGTGTAATGGTGATATTGATTCCTTCTTCCCATGTGTACAGTATGGTGTATGTACTGTTGTATGTTGTATGTACTATATGTCATATGTTGTATGTTGTATGTGCTGTATGTTATATGTTCTGTTGTATGTTGTATGTACTGTTGTATGTTCTGTATGTCGTATGTTGTATGTTCTGTATGTCCTATGTTGTATGTACTGTATGTTATGTTGTATGTACTGTATGTTCTGTATGTACTGTATGTTGTATGTCATATGTTGTATGTACTGTATGTTGTATGTTCTGTATGTTGTATGTACTGTATGTTCTGTATGTTGTATGTACTGTATGTTGTATGTACTGTATATATGTGTATGTTTTTTTTACATTCAACACATTAGCTGGATGATGGGACTACTATTGTCCCATCATTGGCTAATGTGTCAATCACTGTCACTGTAGCAGGCATAGCCAGATGGGACTTGTATTCCCACCGGACGATGCCTGTGCACATACCCACACACCCGGACAGTGCCGCACACACCCGGACAGCCCTGGACAGCGTCGCACACACCTGGACAGCCCGACAGTGCTGCACACACCCGGACAGCAAAGCACACACCCGGACAGCCCCGCACACAACCGGACAGTGCCACACAGCCCCGGACAGCCCCGCACACACCCGGACAGCGCCACACAAACCCGGAAAGCCCACAGACCCCCCCGGACAGCCTGCAGATGCCCCATCAGACCCCCATACACAAACACGCAGACCCCACCCGCACACAAAGACACACACACCGTCACCGCCCACACACTTCATTCCTCTCGATCTGCAGTGTTTCCCCTGAAGATAAAACGCAGATCTTTTTTACATCTGCGGTTTTGCTGCAGTATTGCCCGACTCAATGCAAGTCTATGGGTGCAGAAACGCTGCAGATCCGCCAAATGAATTAACATGCTGCGGAATAAACAAAGCTGCGTTCCCGCCCGTTTTTTACCGTAGCATGTGCACAGCGGTTTTGGTTTTCCATAGGTTAACATGCTACTGTAAAACACATGGAAAAATGCTGCAGATCCGCAGCATCAAAAATGCAGCGGATCCGTGGGAAAATCTGCAACGTGTGCACATAGCCTTAAGCTCTGGCAGCAGGTCTGCGTCTTGCTTGCTGGCTGGTAAATGGATGAGTGAAGCCCTACCTGGCAAACTTTATATAAAACTTTCCTAATTGGGGGCTGGCCAATTGTATCTGAGCATGCGCAGTTAAAAAAATGGAATCCGGCGCCGGATTCCATCACGTGATGGATCCGTCGCCCTCCAGTGCCCATAGGCTTCCATTATAGCAAACGCCAGATGCGCTGTCCGTTTTTTCGCCGCAGACAAAAAGCGTTACTTTGTCCATTCTTTCCCGCCGCCGGATCAATAATTTTCGATGGATCCGGCAAACGACGGATGAAATGTGAGGCCATCCATCGCTAATACAAGTCTATGAGAAAAAACGGATCCGGCGGCTTCATTCGCCGGATCCGTTTTTTTCAAAATTCGCCGGATTGAGCCTGACAGCAAAAAACTGATGTGTGAAAGCAGCCTTATATCTGCTGTAAATTTCGTGTCTATATTGTGGTCCCATGTAAGGAGTGAATGTATTGAAAGCCGACATGGCAATATCGATAATAGGTGTAATATGAATGACTGAACTCACAGTTTGATCCACAAACACTGGATAGTGCTAAAGGTTTTCAGAGATAGAACATGTGCTGTTAGGGTACCGTCTCACAGTGGCACTTTGGTCGCTATGACGGCACGATCCGTGATGTTCCAGCAATATACATACGATCTCGCTGTGTCTGACACGCTACTGCGATCAGGGACCCCGCTGAGAATCGTACGTCGTAGCAGATCGTTTGAAACTTTCTTTCGTCGCTGGATCTCCCGCTGTCATCGCTGGATCGGTGTGTGTGACACCGATCCAGCGATGTGTTCGCTTGTAACCATGGTAAACATTGGGTTACTAAGCGCAGGGCCGCGCTTAGTAACCCGATGTTTACCCTGGTTACCATTGTAAATGTAAAAAAAAAAAAACACTACATACTTACATTCCGGTGTCCGTCAGGTCCCTCGCCGTCTGCTTCCCGCACTGACTGTGAGCGCCGGCCGTAAAGTAAAAGCAGAGCACAGCGGTGACGTCACCGCTGTGCTGTGCTTTACGGCCAGTACTGACACAGTCAGTGCGGGAAGCAGACGGCAAGGGACCTGACGGACATCGGAATGTGAGTATGTAGTGGGGTTTTTTTTACATTAACAATGGTAACCAGGGTAAACATCGGGTTACTAAGCGCGGCCCTGCGCTTAGTAACCCGATGTTTACCCTGGTTACCCGGGGACTTCGGCATCGTTGGTCGCTGGAGAGCTGTCTGTGTGACAGCTCTCCAGCGACCACGCAACGACTTACCAACGATCACGGCCAGGTCGTATCGCTGGTCGTGATCGTTGGTAAATCGTTTAGTGTAACGGTACCCTTAGACAGGAAGGCCTTTGTGCGTCCTGTGGTGACTTTTGTCCTTATCTCAAACCTAAATGGATTTGAACCTGTCCTCAGGCATTTTTGACACAAAAACCTTTTGGCTATATACAGTGGCTTAGGAAAGTATTCACTCCCTTGGCATTTTTCATGTTTTGATCCCTCATAACCTGGAATTTCACTGTCTGTTTTTTTTTTAGAGTTTGCATTAGTTTATGTAAAGAACATGCCTACAACTGTGAACATTTGCTTTTCTTTTCCTTGTGAAGCAAACAAGAAATAGGACAAAATAACTGGAAACTTGAGTATGAATAACTATTCACCCCTAAAGTCAGCACTTTGTAGAGCGACAGATGGAGCAGTCCAACTCGTCTCTCAGATCAGCAGACGCCATGGCTGACAGAGGAAGAGAGAAACGAAACTACGATTCTCAGGGGAGGTGCACAGGTTCAGGAATCGGCAGCGGTTTGGATGCAGCACATATTCGCTCTGTCCAAAGATCTGCCGGCTATTGAACGCAGGTGATTCCATATGTGTTCATTGAATTGTACAGAATAACCGCATCCAATACATTGTATGGGTGATACTTATTTATAAATGGACATGCTGTGGCCTGCATGTCCGTCTCCACAGGTGATCCGCGGGTGTTGGTGCACACATAGTGGGCATGGGATTTTTTTTAAATCCCATCCACTATGCTGTAACATCTGGATGCTGCATACTTCTGCAGTGTTTTTTAATCGTGTACACCTACCCTCACACACCCAGAAACCAAAGGTTGGTTTTAACAGTTTATGTGATGGAAGAAGTTGACAACTTCAGTAGATATGAAGCTTGAAGAGGTTTAAAAACCTGGAAATGATCTTATGTTATGATGTGTTCACTATTGCTGTGGAGTCAGGGTGGAAGACATCTTTAGGGTTCGCTCACATCTGTGTATATAAAGTTGCTGTGATTCTCAGCCAAAAAAGTTGGAGAGTGTCAGGCGAGTGTCATCTATCATATGCCATGCAATTTTAATATCATCTTTTACATACAGTAATTCTCTCAATTCAAGCTACTTTTCTAACTAATAAAGTAATCTTATATACAGATATAGATCATAGATAATGGATTATAGAAATAACTATGTAAGTGAGAATTACAGTCATATGAAAAAGTTTGGGCACCGCTATTAATCTTAAGCTTAATGTTTTATAAAAATTGTTTTTTTGCAACAGCTATTTCAGTTTCATATATCTAACAACTGTTGGACACAGTAATGTTTCTGCCTTGAAATGAGGTTTATTGTACTAACAGAAAATGTGCAATCTGCATTCAAACAAAATTTGACAGGTGCATAAGTATGGGCACCCTTCTCATTTTCTTGTTTTAAATACTCCTACCTACTTTTTACTGACTTACTAAAGCACTTTTTTTGGTTTTGTAACCTCATTGAGCTTTGAACTTCATAGCCAGGTGTATGCAATCATGAGAAAAGCTACTTAATGTCCCACTTGCAAGTTGTTCTCCTGTTTGAATCTCCTCCGAAGAGTGGCATCATGGGCTCCTCAAAACAACTGTCAAATGATCTGAAAACAAAGATTATTCAACATAGTTGTTCAGGGGAAGGATACAAAAAGCTGTCTCAGAGGTTTAACCTGTCAATTTCCACTGTGAGGAACATAGTAAGGAAATGGAAGAACACAGGTAAAGTTCTTGTTAAGGCCAGAAGTGGCAGGCCAAGAAAAACATCAGAAAGGCAGAGAAGAAGAATGGTGAGATCAGTCAAGGACAATCCTCAGGCCACCTCCAGAGATCTGCAGCATCAACTTGCTGCAGATGGTGTCACTGTGCATCGGTCAACTATACAACGCACTTTGCACAAGGAGAAGCTGTATGGGATAGTAATGCGAAAGAAGCTGTTTCTGCAAGCACGCCATAAACAGTCGGCTGAGGTATGCAAAAGCACATTTGGAGAAGCCAATTTCTTTTTGGAAGAAGGTCCTGTGGACTCATGAAACCAAGATTGAGTTGTTTGGTAATACAAAAAGGCGTTATGTATGGCGGCAAAAAAACACAGTGCGTTGTATAGTTTACCCTGGTTACAAGTGAACACATCGCTGGATCGGCGTCACACACACCGATCCACTGATGACAGCGGGTGATCAGCGACGAAATAAAGTTCTGGACTTCTAGCTCCGACCAGCGATATCACAGCGGGATCCAGATCGCTGCTGCGTGTCAAACACAACGAGATCGCTATCCAGGATGCTGCAACGTCACGGACGGTGTCGTTCTCGTTGGAAAGTTGCTCAGTGTGAAGGTACCTTTACACTTGCCAACATTTCTGGCTGAGAATCTCAGCGATTTTATATGCGTAGATTTGAGCGAACCCGTAAAGTCCCTTCACACAGGCGAATAATCTGCGAATAAACGATTATAAACATGTGGGTGGAATTAAAAAAACAACTCATAGAGCAACAAAGGGTAGGATGGTTTGAAGTGCAGGGACCTTGGTGGCCGGAAGACAAACTGGGTTCTCATCTGATGGAGTTGTCCAAACTTAGACACAACTCTAGCGGTAAGGAGAAATTAAGCAGCAAAACCATAGTGCTGAGTGTAATGGCAGCGTGGTTTTAAATGTGAAATATCTGTTAAATATTTTTTCAAAGTGGTTGTCAGCTAGTTTATTTTATTTTTAAAGTTGTCCCATGCTGGAGGAGGGGGCGGAAAGAAGAGGCCGGTTGGTGGGCTGCGGTGGTTGTGGGACAGTCCTGGCCCTCCACTTTTCCGCAAACTGGCATCCAGATAGGAAGCTGCTCACTAGTTATAGATTATATCATAGAAAATAGACTCCACTGTAAATACAACGTCGAGAATCCAGCAAAGCCGATACAGGAAAAAGACCGGCTTCTTTCTCAAGCAGATTTGCCTAGGAAAGCTCAGCGGAAACCAGTTTATAAAAGACACCTTTATTCCTCTATCATTTGCCATAACTGTTTTTTTTCCTTGCTTTTTTTTAGGATGTTTTGAAGCTTTTTTTCATAATGTTTTTTTGCAGCGCTTTCATTTGACAGAGCTTAGTCTGGAGAGTATTCCACAAGGATCCGCTATAAGTTAGTTACCTCTTTTTTTCCTAGTAGGCATTTTCAAAAGCTCATCAGGAAAAATCCCTCAAGATATTACAAAATACAATATTTCAGTAGCGTACCTGCCGGGGGGCAGAATGGGAGGTCGTTCTGAAACCCAAACTCAGAGACGCCCACCCAGACCGACTGCCACCCTATACTGTATCGGTGAGCACAGCATAGTCTCCCTGCACCACCACCTTCCGTTCTGCACACCGTAGGTCACTTTACTGTGAACTGCAGAAGAGCAAGTCCCAGGAGAAGTGAGGTGATGGTGTCATCGTGTCAGCCAGGGCTGTGGCGTCAGTAAGCCAAACCTCTGCCTCCTCAATTTCTCAATTTCCCTGACTCCTGACTCCACAGCACTGCTCCCTACTGAGCCTGTACATAAAGTGCAGCACAGATTCATCTCAACTAAAAACCGAAATCCTGAGATAAGGAACAGAAGAGATATTTATAGGACACTTCAGAACTTTCCCAAATTATTATGAAAACATTTACAGCACATCATGCATTGTACTGCTGCACCCAATGTATTATATATTTTAGGACTTGGAGTCGGTCTATTTTAAACCGACTTAAATAGACATCGACTCCATGACTCTGACTCCAACTTCACAGCCTTGTTGTCAGGATGTCCTGTGTGTGTCCTGGTGCGAAGACATCTCAGCATTCGTCTGCCCCTGCCTTGCCCCTGGGCTCTCAAAGGTTAGGTGAGTATGCAGCGCCCCAGAGTCCTGGTCGTTGCAGTACTGTGGCTCCGCCACTATGGGGAGCCATGGTGCGTCCGATGGCACTGAAGGAGTTCATCTGATCAGGTATCACAGTCACCAATTCATTTCACAGCTGGGCCTCCGGGGGGAGCTAAGGGTTCTATTCATTAGGCCACTCCCCACCATAGTGGGTAAACTGGGGGTCAGGCAGGAAGTTAGATCAGAAAGCTGACTGGATTGGACGAAGCAACACCTAGTGGCAGAGGGTGTTGTGGAGGAAGAGACAGTAGGGTCTCTGTCAGGGGTGGGATCCTGACAGAGGCTTGGCATTGGAAAGAACGTAACGGGTCCGCGCCAGCTCCGGGAAGTGGCGGGACCCAAGTAAGGACTAGAAGCGAGATAGATTGTGCTGAGTGAGAAACGAGATCAAGCGATAGGATAATACCAGTAGGGGTCGTGCTGTAAGACCGGAGCAACACCCTACTGAGGCGCACTACCAGTGGCCGGAACGCCGAGGGAGTATTTGATTACACAGCTTCAAGCAATACTCTAAACAGCGGCAGGACAGTCAGTCTCAGGCGGGCTGTCTCACCTAAATCACCTATGAAGTCTTGGGAGGCAATTGCGGGAGAGGGGCGTCTCTAGGGTCCCGGAAGAACTCCAGGCCTATCCGACAAACGGGTGCCGTTCTAACTGTAATATCAGGAAGGGACGGAAGATTAGAAGAACATCATTTAATCGAGTTGTGAGGGAACTTAAGAAACAGACACAACGGTTGTGGGGTACTTTCCGTAAGCATAGCAGGGAAGGACTACAACACATAGCGCTAAGAAGGAAGGCACCGATTTCCACCTGTGAAGTGAACTCTGGAGGTGCCATTGGACCGGCCGGACTTGCGTAGCCTGGTGAACCTTGCTCTGGACTGAGGACTCAGAGATCTCCAGTAAAGAGGTAAAGAGACTGCAACTTGGTGTCCTCGTTATTGACCGCGACCTGCACCCCACAACTGCACCGTCATCATCACTTATTCTACCGGACGTCCCCCACTGACAGACAGGGCCACGGACCGGGTCTAGCCACCGTGACAACCCCAGAACTGATAACTCAGAGGCCCGGCTCTGGGTACCCCTCGGCCCTGCGGCGGTGTGGGGGCGCTCCAACTTGGCGTCACGAACAGGATCTACTTAAGCCTGAAGAATCAGGTCATGTGTGCCTTGGAACTGTGATTTATAGTGCTTGGACTGTACTTTATTAGAAGGGCTGTGTATTGCCGCTTGCCGCCAGAAGTTCCCGCCAAAACCGCCGCCATTACAGCGCTAAGGAGAGCGCAGGAGAAGAAGAAGGGCGTGGAAGTGGGCGTGAACAAGCTGAAGAGCGCGAAAGAAAATGGCCGCCCAGTCTAAATATCTCGGCCCCTTGAGGACGTGTCCGTCAGCAGCCGAGATCCGCCTCCTGATCCTCAATGGAGGGCAGAGACAGAGAAAACGAAACCGCCCACGAAGGAGAGAGCGGGAAAAGGACCAGGAAGAAGAAGTGAGCGACATGGAGGACGCCATGGCGGGCCGCCCGGAGCCGGAGCGTGGGGTCGGAGCAGACGACTCCCCCAGCCACCTGGAGGGGCACCGCAACCAGGCCTCCACCGCTGATGCTGAATTCCTGCAGGCCGGAGTGGACGAGCTCAGCGACCGACCCCGGCAGACGCAGCTGAGCACTGGGGCCGGGTGGAAGAAGGCCATCGTCAGGAGCCTCACCAGACATCTGTCGGCAGCCTCATCTGGTCCGGAGCAGGAAAGAAGTCCCAGCGCTCCGAAGCTGGAAAGCAAGGCCCTGCCGGAAAGCGAGATGCTGCGAACGGAGATGACAACGCCGCAGCGCAAGGCCCTGCAACCAGCGCTACAGACCCCAGTGGAGACGGAGCAGATCGGCACCGGAGGAACCGCATCTGAAGCAGGTATGAAGAATGACCCTGCCCTGACGACCGACACCACTCCAGTGACTGCTAGTGCCACAGCTGCTGACTCCGTTCCAGTGACTGATCTTGCAGCAGCCGCTACCTCTGCTGCAGCAAATGCCCATACTCAAGCTGCGCAGACCTCCATAGCTGCGCATGATTTAACCATACATGAAAGACGGATTAACGGCGTGTGTCCAGCACTGGGTGTAGCCCTGGACCTCGCTTTTCCCAGGCCAGGAAGGGTTAAGTGCCAGGTGCAGCCCTGGAAGCCGTCCAACTAAGCCTCGGAAACCTGAAACTGTAAATAGTTAACTGTTTATTTCCTTGCTATTTTGCTGCTAAAACCCGTCCTGGGTTAACTCTTAAAGGGATCCCTTTGTTTACCCGGGATCCCTATTGCTTTTTATTTTTGCTTTCACTTTCATTTTTGCTTTTTTGTTCCACAATGTTATAAGAACTGCTGAATCATGAACAGTGCATGATACAAACTTCTTGTACATAGTTTGCACCTTATTAAAGGCGCTCCCTACTGGTTTTACTTAAAGACTCTTTGCGAAGATACCGCACTGGAACTTTTGCTGAGTATGGACTGGTAGCCTGAGAAGATACGCTACCTCATAGAGACTTGGTCCCCTCTTAAAGGGGATGTTCATTTGTCGCATTTAAATAGTAAAATTGCTTAAGATAAATAGCAATAATGTTGATGAGAGAAAAGTAATGATAATGTTTGTACGAGAAAGTTATATGTGTTTAATTAGTTAGATGTGAAGAGATACTGATGATGTGCTCTGAGAAGTAAAAGGTGAAAGGTAGAAGAAGGATGCAGTGGGCCCGTAGAGATAGATGTGGTGTCCAGCATGCAAGAAAGGAAGAAAGATAATGAGAAGGTTTAATGTTCGATAGATAATGTTTAGATAATGCTGATAGAAAGTTAGGATAGAAGGTAAACCCTGAGTCCTGATAGGAGTCATGTAGAGATGACTCAGTGCTCTAAAACTGAAAGTAATGTTATGTTCTATACTGTGTATAGTAGTTGAAAAGGCAGTAGGCCCTGGCTGAACGGGACGGTCCTGTAAAAGAAAGGAGAGGCAGTAGGTCTGGTGCCGATAGGACAGGCGGTCCTGCAGATTTAAAGAAGGAGAATGAGAAAGTTAAAGTGCCTTATAATGTGATTATAGGAAGGTCTTTAGTGGATTTAGAGTGTGAGTCCTTAAAGGCAATGTTAAGTTATTGTTCAACAATTTTGTACTTAGTAGAATACCCGGTTGGGTAACAGGAGTTATTTATAGCCTGTAATTTATAATGTTAACTATGTTTGTAACGTTCAAGTGTCCTCACCTCCCATAAAGGGAAGCTTGTTCAAATATGCTTATTGTTATTACACTCAACAAAATTGTATGTCTTTTGCTAACTTGTATTGTTGTTTTCTTCCCAGTCCCGGAGTACTGTGTTTAACCAGGGGGGAGTGCAGCGCCCCAGAGTCCTGGTCGTTGCAGTACTGTGGCTCCGCTATGGGGAGCCATGGTGCGTCCGATGGCACTGAAGGAGTTCATCTGATCAGGTATCACAGTCACCAATTCATTTCACAGCTGGGCCTCCGGGGGGAGCTAAGGGTTCTATTCATTAGGCCACTCCCCACCATAGTGGGTAAACTGGGGGTCAGGCAGGAAGTTAGATCAGAAAGCTGACTGGATTGGACGAAGCAACACCTAGTGGCAGAGGGTGTTGTGGAGGAAGAGACAGTAGGGTCTCTGTCAGGGGTGGGATCCTGACAGAGGCTTGGCATTGGAAAGAACGTAACGGGTCCGCGCCAGCTCCGGGAAGCGGCGGGACCCAAGTAAGGACTAGAAGCGAGATAGATTGTGCTGAGTGAGAAACGAGATCAAGCGATAGGAGAATACCAGTAGGGGTCGTGCTGTAAGACCGGAGCAACACCCTACTGAGGCGCACTACCGGTGGCCGGAACGCCGAGGGAGTATTTGATTACACAGCTTCAAGCAATACTCTAAACAGCGGCAGGACAGTCAGTCTCAGGCGGGCTGTCTCACCTAAATCACCTATGAAGTCTTGGGAGGCAATTGCGGGAGAGGGGCGTCTCTAGGGTCCCGGAAGAACTCCAGGCCTATCCGACAAACGGGTGCCGTTCTAACTGTAATATCAGGAAGGGACGGAAGATTAGAAGAACATCATTTAATCGAGTTGTGAGGGAACTTAAGAAACAGACACAACGGTTGTGGGGTACTTTCCGTAAGCATAGCAGGGAAGGACTACAACACATAGCGCTAAGAAGGAAGGCACCGATTTCCACCTGTGAAGTGAACTCTGGAGGTGCCATTGGACCGGCCGGACTTGCGTAGCCTGGTGAACCTTGCTCTGGACTGAGGACTCAGAGATCTCCAGTAAAGAGGTAAAGAGACTGCAACTTGGTGTCATAGTTACATAGTTACATAGTTACATAGTTATTAAGGTTGAAGGAAGACTGTAAGTCCATCTAGTTCAACCCATAGCCTAACCTAACATGCCCTAACATGTTGATCCAGGGGAAGGCAAAAAAAACCCATGTGGCAAAGAGTAACTCCACCATGGGGAAAAAAATTCCTTCCCGACTCCACATACGGCAATCAGACTAGTTCCCTGGATCAACGCCTTATCAAGGAATCTAGTGTATATACCCTGTAACATTATACTTTTCCAGAAAGGTATCCAGTCCCCTCTTAAATTTAATTAATGAATCACTCATTACAACATCATACGGCAGAGAGTTCCATAGTCTCACTGCTCTTACAGTAAAGAATCCGCGTCTGTTATTATGCTTAAACCTTCTTTCCTCCAGACGTAGAGGATGCCCCCTTGTCCCTGTCTCAGGTCTATGATTAAAAAGATCATCAGAAAGGTCTTTGTACTGTCCCCTCATATATTTATACATTAACATAAGATCACCCCTTAGTCTTCATTTTTCCAAACTAAATAGCCCCAAGTGTAATAACCTATCTTGGTATTGCAGACCCCTCAGTCCTCTAATAACCTTGGTCGCTCTTCTCTGCACCCGCTCCAGTTCAGCTATGTCTTTCTCATACACCGGAGACCAGAACTGTGCACAGTATTCTAAGTGTGGTCGAACTAGTGACTTGTATAGAGGTAAAATTATGCTCTCCTCATGAGCATCTATGCCTCTTTTAATACATCCCATTATTTTATTTGCCTTTGTAGCAGCTGCCTGACACTGGCCACTGAATATGAGTTTGTCATCCACCCATACACCCAGGTCTTTTTCATTGACGGTTTTGCCCAGAGTTTTAGAATTAAGCACATAGTTATACATCTTATTACTTCTACCCAAGTGCATGACCTTACATTTATCCCCATTAAAGCTCATTTGCCATTTATCAGCCCAAGCTTCTAGTTTACATAAATCATCCTGTAATATAAAATTGTCCTCCCCTGTATGATTACCCTGCAGAGTTTAGTGTCATCTGCAAATATTGAAATTCTACTCTGAATGCCCCCTACAAGGTCATTAATAAATATGTTAAAAAGAAGAGGGCCCAATACTGACCCCTGTGGTACCCCACTGCTAACCGTGACCCAGTCCGAGTGTGCTCCATTAATAACCACCCTTTGTTTCCTATCCCTGAGCCAGCTCTCAACCCACTTACACATATTTTCCCCTATCCCCATTACTCTCATTTTATGTAACAACCTTTTGTGTGGCACCGTATCAAAAGCTTTGGAAAAGTCCATATATACTACGTCCACTGGGTTCCCTTGGTCCAGTCCTGAACTTACCTCTTCATAGAAGCTGATCAAATTAGTCTGACATGAACGGTCCCTAGTAAACCCGTGCTGATACTGGGTCATGAGGTTATTCCTCTTCAGATACTCCAGCATAGCATCCCTTAGAATGCCCTCCAGGATTTTACCCACAGTAGAGGTTAAACTTACTGGCCTATAATTACCGAGTTCAGTTTTTGCCCCTTTTTTGAATATTGGCACCACATTTGCTATACGCCAGTCCTGTGGTACAGACCCTGTTATTATGGAGTCTTTAAAGATTAAAAATAATGGTCTATCAATGACTGTACTTAGTTCCTGCAGTACTCGGGGGTGTATCCCATCCGGGCCCGGAGATTTGTCAATTTTAGTTATTTTTAGACGCCGCTGTACTTCCTGCTGGGTTAAGCAGGTGACATTTAATGGGGAATTTTTATCACTAGTCATTTTGTCTGCCATGGGATTTTCTTTTGTAAATACTGATGAAAAAAAGTCATTTAGCATATTGGCTTTTTCCTCATCCTCATCCACCATTTCACCCAGACTATTTTTAAGGGGGCCAACACTGTCATTTTTTAGTTTCTTACTATTTATATAGTTAAAGAATATTTTGGGATTATTTTTACTCTCTCTGGCAATGAGTCTCTCGGTCTCAATCTTTGCTGCCTTGATTTGCTTTTTACAGAATGTATTTAATTTTCTGTATTTATTTAATGCCTCCTCACTACCTACTTCCTTTAATTCTCCAAATGCTTTCTTTTTGTCCCTTATTGTGCCCCTTACAGCTCTATTTAGCCATATTGGTTTCCTCCTATTTCTAGTATGTTTATTCCCATACGGTATATACTGTGCACAGGTCCTATCCAGGATGCTAATAAATGTCTCCCATTTTCTTTGTGTATTTTTGTGTCTCAGGATATCGTCCCAGTTAATTGCACCAAGATCCTCTCTCATCCGTTGGAAATTTGCCCTCCTGAAGTTTAGTGTCCTTGTCACCCCCCTACTACCCATCTTATTAAAGGTTACATGAAAACTTATTATTTTGTGATCACTATTCCCCAAGTGACCCCCAACCCTTATATTTGATATGCGGTCTGGCCTGTTGGTTAATATTAGGTCTAGCAGTGCCCCCCTCCTTGTTGGGTCCTGAACCAGTTGTGAAAGGTAATTGTCTCTCATAGTTGTCAAAAACCGATTACCTTTGCTGGAACTGCAGGTTTCTGTTCCCCAATCTATTTCAGGGTAGTTGAAGTCCCCCATAATAATGACTTCTCCTTGAGTCGCAGCTTCATCTATTTGCTTTACGAGGATATTCTCCATTGCTTCCATTAGTTTTGGAGATTTATAACAAACCCCTATCAGTAATTTATTATTTTTCCCCCCTCCCCTTATCTCCACCCACAGAGACTCTACATTTTCATTAGATTCACCTATATTATCACGCAGGATGGGTTTTAAGGTCGATTTTACATACAGACACACCCCACCCCCTCGCTTATCTGTACGGTCATTTCTGAACAGGCTATAGCCCTGCAAGTTAACAGCCCAGTCATGGCTCTCATCCAGCCACGTCTCAGATATCCCCACCATGTCATAATTATGCTCCAACAACATTAGTTCTAATTCATCCATTTTGTTGGCGAGGCTTCTGGCATTAGTATACATGCACTTGATGTTACTCTCTGTACCTCTATTCTTTCTTAAATTACTAACTGTTCTAACCCCACCCCCCATGCCACCGCCACCCCCAACTTCCTTATTTGTGCCCAGGTCTCTATCTGCACTATCTTCCCCTCCTATAAAATGAATACCCTCCCCCCCAATCCCTAGTTTAAACACTCCTCCAACCTTCTAACCATTTTCTCCCCCAGCACAGCTGCACCTTCCCCATTGAGGTGCAGCCCGTCCCTAGCGTAGAGCCTGTAGCCAACTGAGAAGTCGGCCCAGTTCTGCAGGAACCCAAACCCCTCCTTCCTACACCAATTCTTGAGCCACTTATTAACCTCCCTAATCTCCCGTTGCCTCTCTGGCGTGGCACGTGGTACAGGCAGGCACGTGGTCAGACGAAGAAGGCCGAGTACCTTCGAAACGCGTTGGTTAGTCTCCACCTTTTTGGCTCCAACGCCGCTCCGTACCTTAGTGACGTCACTTCTTAGGCACCTACGAGCCGGCGCTAGCGGCCATCTCCTTTTTTTCCTCGCGGTTACCAGGGACGCCTTCGGCCGGGGCTCCCAGGTACCGCGTCAGCTGCAGAGTCCTCCTCTACTTCCCCCGCCCTTCACGGACGCCGCACCTTACTCTACCGCGGACGCCAGGTCGGGGTCTACTTAGGACGCTGGAGTGTTACAGCAATTACAGCTAGGTAAGCACCATTTGTATAGCCGTCACAGGCATACACCTCTTTGTCATTAGATTCGTGCAGCAGTCACAGCAGGTCTGTGTACATGTTAGTGATCCAGGTACTATTCATCGTATACTAATACAAGCCTTCTGCTGCCCATTACCACAAAGCACGTACCCCTGAGCGCGGTCCACCATATCCACTTTGTGATATCTTGTACACAAAATTGAGATTGGTTTGAGTTGGTATACAGGTCCTTCTCAAAAAATTAGCATATAGTGTTAAATTTCATTATTTACCATAATGTAATGATTACAATTAAACTTTCATATATTATAGATTCATTATCCACCAACTGAAATTTGTCAGGTCTTTTATTGTTTTAATACTGATGATTTTGGCATACAACTCCTGATAACCCAAAAAACCTGTCTCAATAAATTAGCATATCAAGAAAAGGTTCTCTAAATGACCTATTACCCTAATCTTCTGAATCAACTAATTAACTCTAAACACATGCAAAAGATACCTGAGGCTTTTAAAAACTCCCTGCCTGGTTCATTACTCAAAACCCCCATCATGGGTAAGACTAGCGACCTGACAGATGTCAAGAAGGCCATCATTGACACCCTCAAGCAAGAGGGTAAGACCCAGAAAGAAATTTCTCAACAAATAGGCTGTTCCCAGAGTGCTTGAAGACACAAAAGAGCACAGTGAGGTCAAAAATACTCTGTTGTAAAAAAAAATAAAAAAAAAAAAAAAATCACAGTAATCAGCAAGTGCTAGTCAAAAGATAATTTGTTAACTAATTAACTCTAAACATATGCAAAAGATACCTGAGGCTTTTAAAAACTCCCTGCCTGGTTCATTACTCAAAACCCCCATCATGGGTAAGACTAGCGACCTGACAGATGTCAAGAAGGCCATCATTGACACCCTCAAGCAAGAGGGTAAGACCCAGAAAGAAATTTCTCAACAAATAGGCTGTTCCCAGAGTGCTGTATCAAGGCACCTCAATGGTAAGTCTGTTGGAAGGAAACAATGTGGCAGAAAACGCTGTACAACGAGAAGAGGTGACCGGACCCTGAGGAAGATTGTGGAGAAGGACCGATTCCAGACCTTGGGGAACCTGAGGAAGCAGTGGACTGAGTCTGGTGTGGAAACATCCAGAGCCACCGTGCACAGGCGTGTGCAGGAAATGGGCTACAGGTGCCGCATTCCCCAGGTAAAGCCACTTTTGAACCATAAACAGCGGCAGAAGCGCCTGACCTGGGCTACAGAGAAGCAGCACTGGACTGTTGCTAAGTGGTCCCAAGTACTTTTTTCTGATGAAAGCAAATTTTGCATGTCATTCGGAAATCAAGGTGCCAGAGTCTGGAGGAAGACTGGGGAGAAGGAAATGCCAAAGTGCCTGAAGTCCAGTGTCAAGTACCCACAGTCAGTGATGGTGTGGGGTGCCATGTCAGCTGCTGGTGTTGGTCCACTGTGTTTCATCAAGGGCAGGGTCAATGCAGCTAGCTATCAGGAGATTTTGGAGCACTTCATGCTTCCATCGGCTGAAATGCTTTATGGAGATGAAGATTTCATTTTTCAGCACGACCTGGCACCTGCTCACAGTGCCAAAACCACTGGTAAATGGTTTACTGACCATGGTATTACTGTGCTCAATTGGCCTGCCAACTCTCCTGACCTGAACCCCATAGAGAATCTGTGGGATATTGTGAAGAGAAAGTTGAGAGACGCAAGACCCAACACTCTGGATGAGCTTAAGGCTGCTATTGAAGCATCCTGGGCCTCCATAACATCTCAGCAGTGTCACAGGCTGATTGCCTCCATGCCACGCCGCATTGAAGCAGTCATTTCTGCCAAAGGATTCCCGACCAAGTATTGAGTGCATAACTGAACATTATTATTTGATGGTTTTTTTGTTTGTTATTGAAAAACACTTTTATTTGATTGGACGGGTGAAATATGCTAATTTATTGAGACAGGTTTTTTGGGTTATCAGGAGTTGTAGGCCAAAATCATCAGTATTAAAACAATAAAAGACCTGACAAATTTCAGTTGGTGGATAATGAATCTATAATATATGAAAGTTTAATTGTAATCATTACATTATGGTAAATAATGAAATTTAACACTATATGCTAATTTTTTGAGAAGGACCTGTACATGCAGCTCATAATCGCATGTTCACATTAGCCATAATGCATACAAAACCTACAAGAAAGAAAATGAGCAAAAACCTGACGGTCCTGAGCAGGGTCACCTTGTCGACGGTGGGATGCTATTTTTAATCAAAAACAGTATTACTAAAAAGGAAGTGGAATGAAACCTTCTGTATTTCTCAAATTACAATGC
Organism: Ranitomeya variabilis; assembly: GCF_051348905.1. Lineage (NCBI taxonomy): Eukaryota > Metazoa > Chordata > Amphibia > Anura > Dendrobatidae > Ranitomeya > Ranitomeya variabilis. Next base: position 669,379,539 of record NC_135236.1, on the reverse strand, counting down.
AATGTATTTTTTTTTCGTCTTCATTTTTTTTTATATTTCAGGATAGTATTTTTTATGTGGGCAGACAGAGGGCGCTGTAAAACCTCGCAATGGCAAAGCGCTATCAGTTTTTAAGCATTTAACAGTGATTAGTCCTCATTCAGACAGAGATGTCTTCTTTGGGGTCTTGAGGTGTTTGGTCATCCTCGTATAGCTAGGAGGACTGGAGGAGGTAATATCAGCACCTGGCACTCTTACACCACCCACTATCTATTATTTATCATGTCCCATTTTCTCCATCCCCTGGAGTCGCAGACCAAATCTTTATTTGTAGAAGTGATTTTTCACCTTTTCTTCCTGAGAATCTCTTTCGCTCCTGTGTGCGCCAGGCCCTGAGACCTCGGAGTGATGCATGGTGGTAGTGTAGCGCCCCCCCACCGTCGCAGGGCTGAAGGGTACCCGGTACCGGGCCTCTGAGTCTCTGCTCTGGGGTTGTCACGGTGGCTAGACCTGGTCCATGACCCTGCTGAGGGGGCGTCCAAGGAAAAGTGGTGGTAAATGGTGGTGATGTTGCGGTGCAGTGTAGGTCGTAGTAAATAACGAGGACACCAGGTGTGCAGTCTCTTTACCTCTTTACTGAAGATCTCTGAGTCCTCAATCCGGAATACGGTTAACCAGGCTGTGCAAGTCCGGCCGGTCCGATGGCACCTCCAGAGTTCCCTTTGCAGGTGGAAATCTGTGCCTTCCTGCTTGCGCTATGTGTCGTGGTCCTCCCCTGCTGTGCTTACGGGATAGTCCCCACAACTGTTGTGTCTGTTTCTCGTGTTCCCTCACAACTCGATTAGATGATGTTCTGCTAATCCGTCCCTCCCGGTGTTATGGTTGGGATGCACCCGTATGACGGGTAGGCTCGGAGCTCTTCCGGGACCCTAGAGTCGCCCCTCTCCACAGGTTGCCCCCTATGTCTTCTTAGGTGATTTAGGTGAGACAGCCCGCCTATGACTGACTGTCCTGCCGTTGGTTTGAAGTATTGCCTGAAGCTATATATAGAAATACTTCCTCGGCGTTCCGGCCGCCGGTTGTGCGCCTCAGTAGGATGTTGCCTCGGTCTTACAGCACGACTCCTACTGGTATTCTCCTTGTTGCTTTGATCTCGTTTCTCACTCAGCACAATATATCTCGCTTCTGATCCTTTCTTAGGGCACCGCCGCTATGCTGAGCAGGCACGGTCCCGTGACGTTCTCTCTCGTTGCCAGGCCTCTGTCAGGGTCCCAAACCTGACAGGGACCCTACCGAATCTGCCCCCACAACACCCTCTGCCACAAGGTGTTGCCTGGTTCCAACCCAGTCAGCTTTCTGAACTAACTTCCTGCCTGACCCCCAGTTTACCCACACGGTGAGGAGTGGCCTAATAAATAGCACCGTTAGCTCCCCCTGGAGGCCCGACTGTGAAATGTATTGGTGTATGTGATACCTGGTCAGATGAACTCCTTCAGTGCCATCAGATGTACCATAGCTCCCCTTAGAGGCAGAGCTTCAGTACTGCAACGACCAGGACTCTGGGGCGCTGCACTCCCCCCCGGTTAAATCCAGTACTCCTGGACTGGGAAGAAAACAACAATACAGGTTAGCAAAAAGACATACAATTTTAAAATTGCAATAACAATAAGCAAGTTTGAACAGGGCTTCCCTTTATGGGAGGTGAGGACACTTGAACGTTACAAAACATGGTTAAATATTATAGAAACATGCTATAAATAACTTTCTTTTACCCAACCGGGTATTCTACTTAGTGCAAACTTTGAACAATAAGTTAACATTGCCTTTAAGGACGTACACGCTCAATCCACTAAAGACTTTCTTATAAAACATTATAATACTACTCAACTTTTTTACGTTCTCCTTCTTTATGTCTGCAGGACCGCCTGTCCTAACTGCTCCAGACCTACTGCCTCTCCTTTCTTTACAGGACCGCCCCTTTCAGCCCGGGCCTACTGCCCCTCCACAACTATACACAGTATAGAACATAACATTTTTCCTTCAGTTCAAAACTACTGAGCCATCTCTGTATGGCCCCTAGGAGGACTCACCAACTAACCCCGTCCGGGTTCACTTCCTGTCCTCATTCTTCTATCAACATTATCAACATTTCTCACAATTAACTAGTTAGTTACATTTAACTCTTACATATCAGCATTATTACTTTTTCTTTTTAAGACATTATTGCCACCCAACTGTCTTAAGGCAATACGGTTCATAAGCGCAATACGTGGACATCCCGTTTAAGAGGGGACCAAGTCTCTATGAGGTAGTGCAACTTCTCAAGTTGGAAGTCTGTTCGCAGTAAGGACTCCGATGCTGTTTCCAGGAACAGTTTCTTCGCAAAGAGTCCTTCTTTTAAGTAAAACCAGTAAAGAGCACCTTTAAGAAGGTGCAAACTATTTACAAGGAGTTTGTATCATGCACTGTTCATGATTCCAGCAGTTTTTGGGAACTTGTGCAAAAATTAGAAAACAAACCAAAAAGCAATAGGGATCCCGGGTCAACAAAGGGATCCCTTTAAGAGTTAACCCTGGATGGGTTTTAGCAGCAACATAGCAGAAAACAAACAGTTTGAAGAACTATTTACATGTTATGCAGAGTTTTAAGATCTTACTCTTGTGGTGCAGAAGGTGGTTTCCTTCCGGGCCTCACCAGACCAACGGGTCGTGCTGCCGATCCAAGGAGCGGTTCCTGCCCCAACAATGACAGGATCCCTCTCCGTGATGCCCTTCTCACTGATGGACCGGCACGCCCCCAAGGTACGTGGTGGGTCCGGGTTCCCCTCTGCTCCGCAGGGATAGGTTCCGTTGCCTTTTCAGCAGGAGGTTCGTCTTCTGATGTTCCGGCAGCGGCCTGGAGTGCGACGCACCGCTGGACGCCCCGAGCTACCCAGCCAGTCTCGCCAGCTTCCCTCCTCCACCGGGTGTAGGTCACTGCATCGCCAGGTTCCAGGTCGGAATCGTACCTTCCCCCGCAGGGCTCCACTTCTTCCCGATCCACACGGACCTGCAGTGGCTCCCCGTTCTCCTGGATAACTCCCCTTCCTTTCCGGGAGTTAAAGGATATTACTACACCCCAGTGTGACGGTGGAACCTCTTCAACACTCCTCAGATCGACCTGGATTGCCGGTTGAGGCCTGTTCCGCCACGCTGTCATCAGGCGTTGCAGGTGTTCTGCCTCCGGCATGATCCTCAGGCCCTGTGCCTGCAGCTCACACTCCGCCGCGGCCGGGATGAAGGAAGCGGGGGACACCGGAGACAGGCGGACCTCAATGGGCTGGCCCAGCCGAGCGATCACACGAGCCTCGGCTTCCGGGCGGTGGGCTATCTGCCGGGCCTCGGCTGCAGCCACACACTCCTTGGACAGCGGCACAGGGGGTCGACCCCTTGGTAGCTCCGCAAGGGTCAGTTCCCGCAACGATGGCGTACCCCGGGCTGTGTCGGGCTGCGCAGCCCCATGCTGAGTCGGGTCATTCCCACGCGGTGCTCCCTGCGTCGCCATCTTTGCTGTCTCTCCAGTATCCTCTTCCCGCGGTCTCTTTCGTGGGCGGCCCCGTCTCCATGGTCTCCACCCTCTGAAGAGAATGAGGAGGCGGACCTCGGCTGTCGACGGACACGTCCTCAAGACACAGAAATACTTAGACTGGGCGGCCATTGTCCTTCGCGCTCTTCAGCTTGTCTACGCCCACTCCACGCCCCTCTTCTTCTCATGCGTTTCTCCTCAGCGCTGCAATGGCGGCGGTTTTGGCGGCAATCCTTGTAGTAATGGCAGCACACAGTCTTTGCAATAAAGTACAGTCCAAGTACGATAACTCACAGTTCCAAGGCACACATGACCTGATTCTTCAGGCTTAAGTAGATCCTGTTCGTGACGCCAAGTTTGTAGCGCCCCCACCGACGCAGGGCCGAGGGGTACCCGGTACCGGGCCTCTGAGTCTCTGCTCTGGGGTTGTCACGGTGGCTAGACCCGGTCCGTGACCCTGCTGAGGGGGCATCCAAGGAAAAGTGGTGGTAAATGGTGGTGATGTTGCGGTGCAGTGTAGGTCGTAGTAAATAACGAGGACACCAGGTGTGCAGTCTCTTTACCTCTTTACTGAAGATCTCTGAGTCCTCAATCCGGAATACGGTTAACCAGGCTGCGCAAGTCCGGCTGGTCCGATGGCACCTCCAGAGTTCCCTTTGCAGGTGGAAATCTGTGCCTTCCTGCTTGCGCTATGTGTCGTGGTCCTCCCCTGCTGTGCTTACGGGATAGTCCCCACAACTGTTGTGTCTGTTTCTCGTGTTCCCTCACAACTCGATTAGATGATGTTCTGCTAATCCGTCCCTCCCGGTGTTATGGTTGGGACGCACCCGTATGACGGGTAGGCTCGGAGCTCTTCCGGGACCCTAGAGTCGCCCCTCTCCACAGGTTGCCCCCTATGTCTTCTTAGGTGATTTAGGTGAGACAGCCCGCCTATGACTGACTGTCCTGCCGTTGGTTTGAAGTATTGCCTGAAGCTATATATAGAAATACTTCCTCGGCGTTCCGGCCGCCGGTTGTGCGCCTCAGTAGGATGTTGCCTCGGTCTTACAGCACGACTCCTACTGGTATTCTCCTTGTTGCTTTGATCTCGTTTCTCATTCAGCACAATATATCTCACTTCTGATCCTTTCTTAGGGCACCGCCGCTATGCTGAGCAGGCACGGTCCCGTGACGTTCTCTCTCGTTGCCAGGCCTCTGTCAGGGTCCCAAACCTGACAGGGACCCTACCGAATCTTCCCCCACAACACCCTCTGCCACAAGGTGTTGCCTGGTTCCAACCCAGTCAGCTTTCTGAACTAACTTCCTGCCTGACCCCCAGTTTACCCACACGGTGAGGAGTGGCCTAATAAATAGCACCCTTAGCTCCCCCTGGAGGCCCGACTGTGAAATGTATTGGTGTATGTGATACCTGGTCAGATGAACTCCTTCAGTGCCATCAGATGTACCATAGCCCCCCTTAGCGGCAGAGCTTCAGTACTGCAACGACCAGGACTCTGGGGCGCTGCAATAGCCATCTACACCCATAGCTGGGTCTTCTCAGGTCCTGGGTGCCGCGATGTCTTCATTTATGCTTGATTGAGGCACAAGTCATGTGATCCCATTATTGTTAATGGTATTGGAATTTTGGAGAAAATTTTGAAAAATTTTCATTTTTCAAACTTTCAATCTTTATATCCTTACACCAATTCGTCATGCTGTGCAAAAGAATTAATCAATAACATTTCCCATATGTCTACATTACATTACATCTGCATCATTTTTGCAAACATCATTTTATTTTGTTAGGATGTTGGAAGGGTTAAAAGTTTAGCTGCAATTTCTAATTTTTTTCCAAGAAACTAATAAATCCTGTTTCCTTAGGGACCTATTCAGACTTAAAGGGCCACTGTCACCCCCTCCAGCCGTTATAAACTGAAAGAGCCACCTTGTGCAGCAGTAATGCTGCAGTCTAACAAGGTGGCTCTTTTAGTTTTTGCTTCTGTTATTCCCTCAATAAAGCGTTTTATAATTTTCCCTAAATACCTGTCTTTGTACCTGGAGGCAGGTCTGAAGCCTCCTCTGTGAAGCGCCCAACTGCCGTCACTCATCTCTTCTGGGGCGATGGTCGCTGCCCCCTGCGCGCTGTTTTTCTTAAATCCGGCGCCTGCGCTGTGCGTGCCTGCCTGGGGCAGGCGCAGTGTTCATTGGCCGTCATAGCAAATGATGACGGGTGCCTGACTGCGCCTGCGCAGGGAGTGCGGCCACCCTGTTACTCAATCCCCACCCCGCACTGTGTTATGCATTATGCACAGTGCGGGGCTGGGATTCCTGGGCATGCGCACTGCGCTTGTCACATGCTCCCCCAGGTTCCCCGCCTTCCAGCGTCGGTCTGTGCAGGAATCTGCCCAGGAATCCCAGCCCCGCACTGTGCATAATGCATAACACAGTGCGGGGCGGGGATTCAGTAACAGGGTGGCCGCACTGCCTGCGCAGGCGCAGTCAGGCACCCGGCATCATTTGCTATGACGGCCAATGAACACTGCGCCTGCCCCAGGCAGGCACGCACAGCGCAGGCGCCGGATTTAAGAAAAACAGCGCGCAGGGGGCGGCGACCATCCCCCCAGAAGAGATGAGTGACGGCAGTTGGGCGCTTCACAGAGGAGGCTTCAGACCTGGCTCCAGGTACAAAGACAGGTATTTAGGGAAAATTATAAAACGCTTTATTGAGGGAATAACAGAAGCAAAAACTAAAAGAGCCACCTTGTTAGACTGCAGCATTACTGCTGCACAAGGTGGCTCTTTTAGTTTATAACGGCTGGAGGGGGTGACAGTGGCCCTTTAAATGGACTTCTCGGCGGCCTATATATTGGAAACTCCCCAGAGTGAGAGCATTTTATAAACTGAACCCCTCAAATGCTTCAAAGCTGCTGTCAGGACATTTTACAATCCCTTCAGGTTTAGGAGACTTTACTCTTCAGGTCGGTGCGATTACAGCGATACCAGATTTATATCCGGTTTTTATGTTTGGCTGCTGTCACACACTAAATGGCGCTTTTATTGCAAAAATGCATTTCCATATGTTGATCGCTATAATTTTTCCATTTTTGGCTGACAGAGTCATATGAGGGCTTGTTTTTTGCAGGGCAAGTTGACGTTTTTATTGGTACCATTTTCGGGCACATGACATTTTTTGATCACTTTTTATTCTGATTTTTGGGAGGCAGAATGAACAAAAACCAGCAATTCAGGAATTGTTTTTTGGGGGAGGGGGTTTATGCCGTTCCGCGTGCAGTAAAATTGATCAGGCAGTTTTATTCTTCGGGTCAGTACGATTACAGCGATACCTCATTTATATCCTATTTTATGTTTTGGCGATTTTACACAATAAAAACTATTTTATAGAAAAAATAATTATTTGCATCCCTTTATTCTGAGAGCTATAACTTTTTTATTTTTCCACTGACAGAGCTGTATGGCGGCTTATTTTTTGTGGGACAAGAAGATGTTTTCAGAGATATCATATTTATTTACATTTGTCTTTTTGATTGCATTTTATTCCATTTTTTGTTGGTTGGAATTTTTTTTATTTCTTTTACATATTCACTTAATGGGTTTAATAGTAGGGCAGTTTTATAGGTTGGATTGTTGCGGACATGGTGATACCAAGTATGTGTACTATTTTTTTATTTTATTTTTTTCATAAAAATATTTATTTATGGGTAAAAAAAAAAACAAAACAGCCAGTAACGTGTTCGGTTTTTGCTCGTGCGCAAAGTGATGTGTCGGGCTCCAGTCTCCTCCCATCCCCTCAGGTGGCCACGTCATGGTCAAGTGAGGCAGCGGGAGCCAGGTTGCAAATCACGTAGCCACAAACAGGACCGCGAGAGTGACGAGCCGAAAGGGAGGCCGACACACCGTGCACGCGCGTCATGAGTACAGTGATCATTGTGTGTGAAGAATCTGCTGAGCTTTGGGGGTCAGTTAATAATAATTAACAAGAACTACTGGATCTTTAAAAGGGGGTTTATTACCAACAAGGTATTTACAATGACATACATAAGGGAAGTCTAACTAAGGGACAAGGGTACAATTAAAGGGAAGAGGTTATAGGAGAAGGAAGTAGAAGCTGAGATGTGGAGGGAGATATATAACTGATCCTGATCTTCTGGTAATATGAGAAATTATGATTGCAGTGGTCATCATTTTCCTCTAGATAGTGTCCTTGGATTTAGGATAAAGTCCTGGTGTCAGAAGTCCTGAGGGCATTCCATTTAGGCCTCAGATGAGATGTCCCTGAAGAACAATGGCTTGTAATTCACCTCCACATGGAATGTGTGTCAAAGATAAGATGTTCAATTCAGGAGCAATAGCTTGTTCTCCCATCACCACAGGGGTTCTGTATCCTCCAAGAGGTTGGAGACACAATGTCCATATACAATGTAGATTCTCTTTGTTCTACTAAAAGAACAGAGGACTTCACACCCCAGGGACTTGTGTGACCATAATTTACAGCTAATGGCCAATTCCTTTGAAGTAGGTTTTAGCTGTTATATAGAGTTCTAGGACTGTACATTGCTCTTATAATACACTAGAAATAGGCCCCATGCTATTGCATCAGGAGTGCTGTGAAATTAACACCTGTGTATCCTTCGTGGTGCTAACAGGAGCAGTGGACATGTGCCACACCATTTGCGCTTTCCAACATACCTGTTCAATGTCATCCTTCCGCATTCGTGTATTGTATTTGTTGCAAGATTTGACTTCTTTCACACCTGTGCATTGTCTCTTCCTTGTTGAGCCAATGAGCGGTGCCACGCGGCTTTGAGCAGCACGGGATTAAGGCTATGTGCACATGTTGCAGATTTGCCTGCAGATTTTTCTGCACTGAATCCGCATCTCTTGGCAGAAAACGCAGGTGCGTTTTTGGTGCGTTTTTTAATGTGGTTTTTGCACGGTTTTGATGCATTTTTTTATGCGGATTTGTATGCATTTTTGAAAGCTTAATAAAGATCTATTACTGAACAACAAAAAAAAGATTTGTAATGTCATTTCTTGTCCAACCTCCTCTTTTACATTTGTCCAACCGATAATAGATAGATAATAGATAGAAGGAATAAGATAGATAGATAGATCTATAGATAGAAAATAACTATCGATCTATGTATAGATCTATCATCTATCTATCTGATTCCTTCTATCGCATTCCTTCTATCTATCTATCTATCTATCTATCTATAGAAGAAGTATTAGAGTAGCACAAAAAACACAAAAGTGAAAATGGAAAAATAGAGTCGGGTGCAGAGTCCCCCAGGCATAGACCAAACCTCAAATGTAGGAATCCAAAAAACGGAGGCAGCACACCATTAGTAGACGAAAAAGCAGGAGCTACTTTTATTAGCCCATCTCAGCAACGTTTCAGTTCTAGTAGATGTGAACCTTTTTCAAGCCAGGTGTGCTGCCTCCATTTTTTGGATATCTATCTATCTATCTATCTATCTATCTATCTATCTATCTATCTATCTATCTATCTATCTATCTCATTCCTTCTATCTATCTATCTATCTATCTACTGTATCTATCGAAGGAATGAGATAGATAGATAGATAGATAGATAGATAGGAATGAGATAGATAGATAGATAGATAGATAGATAGAAGGAATGAGATAGATAGATAGATAGATAGATGTATATATCTATCTATCTATAGATATATCTATCTATAGATATATCTCTCTACTGTATATTATTATTATTGTTTATTGATACAGTGCCATTAATTCCATGGTGCTGTACATGAGAAAAGGGGTTACAGATAACGTTTACAGTAAACAAATTTACAATGACAGACTGGTACAGAGGGGTACATTCTGCATCACCTCTATGTAGCAGAGGCGATCGAGTTGTGCCTGCTTCTAGCCTCCCATGGAGGCTATTGAAGCATGCCAAAATAAAAAAAAAAATGTGTTTAAAAATATAAAAACAAAAAAATATAAAAGTTAAAATCACCCCTCTTTCGTCCCAATCAAAATAAAAGAATAAAAATAAAATCAAACCTACACATATTTGGTATTTCCGCATTCAGAATCACCCGATCTGTCAATTAAAAAAAGGATTAACCTGATCGATAAACGGCATAGCGAGAAAAAAAATCAAAATGCCAAAAATAACGGGCGATCAAAAGAACGTATCTGCACACAAGGGGAATAATTAAAAACGGCAGCTCGGCATGCAAAAAATAAGCCCTCACCTGACCCCAGATCACGAAAAATTGAGACGCTACCGTTATTGGAAAATTGCGCAATTTTTTTTTTTTTTTTTAGCAAATTTGGGAATTTTATTTTACCACTTAGATAAAAGAGACCCTATACATGGTGTCTATGAACTCGTAATGACCTGGAGAATCATAACGACAGGTCAGTTTTAGCATTTAGTGAACCTAGCAAAAAAGCCAAACAAAAAAAGTGTTGGATTGCACTTTTTTTGCAATTTCATCGCACTTGGAATTTTTTCCCTTTTTCTGTTACACGACATGCAAAAACCAATGATGTATTTCAAAAGTACAACTCGTCTTGCAAAAAATAAGCCCTCGCATGGCCTAATTGATGGAAAAATAAAAAAGTTATGGCTCTGGGAAGACGGGGAGCAAAAAACTAAAACAAATAATCTAAAAAAGCTCCAGGGGTGACGGGGTTAAATCAGATCAAACAGTAGAGTAAGTTCAGTTCAATGGTGGTGACCAACTAAAAAAAAATGCTACGAGCCGACCGACTTTATGTAGATATTTCCCCAGAGATGACAGAGGCAGCTTGTATTTATCTGGTAGATAACTATATACAGTTGTGAGGTAAACGGGTCAGCCTATTCCTTACAGATGAACATTTGCAGACAGGCAGTTTCTCAGTGTGATATTGGCTGCTTTCAGATTCCCTCTCTGTGGAGACCCTCACTCAGTTACACCTCAGTGGCTGAGCTGTTTTCCTCCCTCTGAGGCGACTTGCCCTCCCAGAAATGCAGTAAAAATCCTCTCAAAATGGTGGCTGTCCACTGCCATCCCTTCTATCTCCATGTGGCAGGGCTCAGATCCCTGTAGAGGCCTGTCTCCTGTCAGAGTCTCACATACCAGTCCTTGCTGCCATCACTATCCTTTTCTGACTGACTCAAAGCTTACTGCCTCATAACAGTTAGCTCCTCCCCATAACATGTGACTTTTCGAGAAGCAGTCATTGGTTGACTGCACTGTCAATCCTCCTTCCCATAAAACTCACTAAAACCTTTACTGATGTTTTCCCTGTAAGAAAATTCTCAATTAAGTAAGACAAGTAAAGAAATGGGAATAACATAGGAAAAACCACATACATTGAAAATGCAGAAATAACGTAATAACAAAAATACTTCTATCTCAGAAACTTTATGTGATAGAGCAAAACTAAGATTTTTGGAATCAGCACATCAAACTCCATAAAACAGACATATTACCTTTGCTAATGTTTTTTAGTGTTGACCAGTGATATTAATATTCAACAGCGAGAAAAGATAAATCTCCTCTCTCCTTCTAGCCAAGTCTCAAATAACTTCATAAAATTGAGGTTACAACTTTGATCTAGATTATTACCCTCCTGTGAGTATAACTTAAGGAAGGCTGAATCTAGATTTTACACCACGAGTGATAGAGCAATTCTGGCAAAAAGGACTAAAAAGAAAATCGAGTTTTTGGAGGGTCCTAATAATCCAAATGAAATAGAAAAAAACATTTGCTGATTATTATTATTATAACTACGGTATATTACCTAAGAGAAGATCCGACTATTATACAACCCACCTTGGAGAATATACAGACATTTCCTGGGAAAATGAATCTCCCTCAAATTTCTCTAGATCAATTCGAGATCCTTAATGTTCCTTTTTCTAGTCAAGAAATTCAAAATATAATAGGAACCTCCAGAAATAACTCGGCCCCAGGCCCAGATGGGCTACCAAATGAATATTATCATCAATTTTCTGCTAACTTATCACCGTGTTTGCTTATAACTTTTAATTATTGGATGAATACTGAATCTCTAGCCCCAGTTAACCTGGAAGCCAGAATAATAACTCTCTCAAAGCCAGGGAAATATCGGGGTTTGTCAGAGAGATACCGGCCTATTTCACTGTTGATTCGTGACGCACAGATACAGCAGAGAAATATAAATATAAGTATAAAAATAGTATAGAGGAAGAGAAAAGATATGTGTAACTAAAATTTAATCTTTATTCCAATATTTTTTTAAAAAATGTATAGATATAAAAAATTAATGTACATACATCCAGTGCGGATGTATATTGGGTCACAAACAGTTTGTGAGGTGACCCACTAGTTCCAATAGGCAAATATATGTGGGCAGCATGTCAGTAATGAAAGGGATTTTTAGTGTTGTCCCAATAAATAATAATAATAATCTCTTTACTTATATAGCACCAACACATTCCGCAGCGCTATACAGTTTGCACACATTATCATCGCTGTCCCCAATGGGGCTCACAATCTAGATTCCCTATCAGTATGTCTTTGGAGTGTGGGAAGAAACCTTAGAACCCGGAGGAAACCCACGCAAACACGGGGAGAACATACAAACTCCTTGCAGATGTTGTCCTTGGTGGGATTTGAACCCAGGACTCCAGCGCTGCAAGACTCTCCGTACATGACCGCGCACATTAGGAGGCTGTCAGCAAGACTGAGCACACGCTGGAAGGGCCCTTAGACAAAGCTGGTATACCGGCGAAACGTGCGTCAGGACACATGTCCAATAAGCAGAATATATGTGAGGCAGACAGGAGTTATAATATCTATGCTCACACACACACAATACACAGACAGGTACACATAATACACAGACATACACACAATATGCAGACATGTACACATAATACACAGACATGCACACACATACAAAACGTAGACATGTACATGTTTGAAAACAAATTCACAAAGATACATAAATATATATAGTAATACATACAGATCTGCCCATCATACAGGCATACAGACATACACAAGCCTCACTTATCCTCCAGGCTTGTCGCCCATCAGGCTCCTGTGGCATGTGGCTATGGAGCATTATATGATTATAGAGAAACCAAGCACACCACTGTATACAAAGATACCAGAGGAAAAAGAAAACTAGGGGTGCAAGCTCAGTGGTAAACAATAATGGCCAAAAAAGAGAAAGCACCACTGCAATAAATGCACACCACAAGATTGTATAGAAAATTATTTAACAGTATATTTTATTGGTACGCCACACAAAATATTAAAACATAATTAAAACCAGAAAGTATCAATCCACTCAGAAAAATAAGTACATGTTATAGTGCCCAATATACACAGATATGCATATAAACCAATCTCAGACCTACTGGCTCATGGGGCTATGTGGTGCAACTCTGCAAACCTAACGTGGACAATAACATGCCCATCAAGGAAAAGGGCCCCCAAGGGAGGGAAGGACCCTATAGGTAAGACCACAGAAGATGACCAAAGACAATATATAAAGGGTCATCTGCATAATGAAACCAAGGGAACTCTGTAAAAGCCTGAAAGGTAAAGGGTTAAATTACCAAATGCTCCACGTGTGAAAGAGGGCAAGACCAATCAAATGCAAGAGCTGAGTGGAGTGAAGACCGTGGCACCACGGGTATCGCCCTAGTGGAAAGGGCTTAGTCGGGGGAAGTGGTGGCACACACACCAATGCACAAATAAATAGCAGTATGTGGAGCTGCCATAATCACCTGATGAAAAACCGGAGACTAATCTTCAAACAAACATTCTTGTTTACTGATGAGTGTTGAGCAACCCTGGATGGTCCAGATGGATGGAGTAGTGGATGGTCACCATGTCCCAACAAGGCTGCGACATCAGCAAGGAGGTGGAGGAGTCATGTTTTGGGCCGGAATCATGGGGAAACAGCTGGTAGGGCCCTTTAAGCTTCCTGAAGGTGTGAAAATGACCTCTGCAAAGTATATAGAGTTTCTGACTGACAACTTTCTTCCATGGTATAAAAAGCAGAAACGTGCCTTCAGGAGCAAAATCATCTTCATGCTGACAATGCCCCATCTCCTGCTGCAAAGAATCCCTCTGAGTCATTGGCTGCTATGGGCATAAAAGGAGATAAACTCATGTTGTGGCCACCATCTTCCCTGACCTCTACACTATAGAGAACCTTTGGAGTATCATCAAGCAAAAGATCTATGAGGGTGGGAGGCAGTTCACATCAAAACAGCAGCTCTGGGAGGCGATTCTGACTTCATGCAAAGAAATACAAGCAGAAAATCTCCAAAACCTCACAAGTTCAATGGATGCAAGAATTGTGAAGGTGACATCAAAGAAGGCTCCTATGGTAACATGTAACTTGGCCTGTTAGGAGGTTTTGGAGTTAAATAGCTTTTTTGTTCAGTGATTGTGACCTCCTAAAGCTGCAAATTCCACAAATGAGCATTTTCCGTTCTTTAACCCCTTCCCGACATTTGACGTACTATCCCGTCGAGGTGGGGTGGGCCCGTATGACCGCCGACGGGATAGTACGTCATCACCGATCAGCGGCGCTCACGGGGGGAGCGCGGCCGATCGCGGCCGGGTGTCAGCTGCATATCGCAGCTGACATCCGGCACTATGTGCCAGGAGCGGTCACGGACCGCCCCCGGCACATTAACCCCCGGCACACCGCGATCAAACATGATCGCAGTGTACCGGCGGTATAGGGAAGCATCGCGCAGGGAGGGGGCTCCCTGCGGGCTTCCCTGAGACCCCCGGAGCAACGCGATGTGATCGCGTTGCTGCGAGGGTCTCCTACCTCCTTCCTGGCTGCAGGTCCCGGATCCAAGATGGCCGCGGCATCCGGGTCCTGCAGGGAAGGAGGTGGCTTACCGAGTGTCTGCTCAGAGCAGACACTTGGTAAGCCTGCAGCCCTGCACAGCAGATCGTCGATCTGGCAGAGTGCTGTGCACACTGCCAGATCAATGATCTGTGATGTCCCCCCCTGGGACAAAGTAAAAAAGTTAAAAAAAATTTTTCCACATGTGTAAAAAAAAAAAAAAAAAAAATCCTAAATAAATAATAAAAAAAAAATATATATTATTCCCATAAATACATTTCTTTATCTAAATAAAAAAAACAAAAACAATAAAAGTACACATATTTAGTATCGCCGCGTCCGTAACGACCCAACCTATAAAACTGCCCCACTAGTTAACCCCTTCAGTAAACACCGTAAGAAAAAAAAAAAAAAACGAGGCAAAAAACAACGCTTTATTACCATACCGCCGAACAAAAAGTGGAATAACACGCGATCAAAAAGACTGATATAAATATCCATGGTACCGCTGAAAACGTCATCTTGTCCCGCAAAAAACAAGCCGCCATACAACATTATCAGCAAAAAAATAAAAAAGTTATAGTCCTGAGAATAAAGCGATACGAAAATAATTATTTTTTCTATATTTTAGTTTTTATCGTATAAAAGCGCCAAAACATAAAAAAATGATATAAATGAGATATCGCTGTAATCGTACTGACCCGAAGAATAAAACTGCTTTATCAATTTTACCAAACGCGGAACGGTATAAACGCCTCCCCCAAAAGAAATTCATGAATAGCTGGTTTTTGGTCATTCTGCCTCACAAAAATCGGAATAAAAAGCGATCAAAAACGGTCACGTGTCCGAAAATGTTACCAATAAAAACGTCAACTCGTCCCGCAAAAAACAAGACCTCACATGACTCTGTGGAGCAAAATGTGGAAAAATTATAGGTCTCAAAATGTGGAGACGCAAAAACTTTTTTGCTATAAAAAGCGTCGCTGGTTTCACACTTGCGTTTTTGTCTGCAGCGTTTTTTGCACAAAAAAACGCATGCGTTTTTTCCCTATATTTAACATTGAAAACGCATGCGGTTTTTTTGTACGCGTTTGGTCGCGTTTTCAAACGCATGCGTTTTTTTTCTGCATGCGTTCATTTTCAGAAATACAACCTGCAGTATTTTCTTGCGTTTTTAAGCACATGCGTTTGTTTGCGTTAAAAACGCATGCATTTAAACACACTGAAAAGCCACCCACCACCATCAAGGTGATAAAGGGATCCAAACCCTAACCCTAACTCTACCCCTAACCTCACCCCTAACCGTTTAATGAACATTTTCTGACAGTCATAGTGCCACGTATTTCAGTGCCACGTATTTCAGTGCCACGTATTTCAGTGCCACGTGTTTCAGTGCCACGTATTTCAGTGCCACGTATCACATATTTCAGTGCCACGTATCACGTATTTCAGTGCCACGTATCACGTATTTCAGTGCCACACATTTTAGTACCACGTATTTCAGTGCCACGTATTTCAGTGCCACGTATTTCAGTGCCACGTATTTCAGTGCCACGTATTTCAGTGCCACGTATCACGTATTTCAGTGCCACGTATTTCAGTGCCACGTATTTCAGTGCCACGTATTTCAGTGCCACGTATTTCAGTGCCACGTATTTCAGTGCCACGTATCACGTATTTCAGTGCCACGTGTTTCAGTGCCACGTATTTAAGTGCCACGTATCACGTATTTCAGTGCCACGTATTTCAGTGCCACGTATTTCAGTGCCACGTATCACGTATTTCAGTGCCACGTATTTCAGTGCCACGTATTTCAGTGCCACGTATTTCAGTGCCACGTATCAGTGCCACGTATCACATATTTCAGTGCCACGTATTTCAGTGCCACGTATTTCAGTGCCACGTATTTCAGTGCCACGTATTTCAGTGCCACGTATCACGTATTTCAGTGCCACGTATTTCAGTGCCACGTATTTCAGTGCCACGTATTTCAGTGCCACGTATTTCAGTGCCACGTATTTCAGTGCCACGTATCACGTATTTCAGTGCCACGTGTTTCAGTGCCACGTATTTAAGTGCCACGTATCACGTATTTCAGTGCCACGTATTTCAGTGCCACGTATTTCAGTGCCACGTATCACGTATTTCAGTGCCACGTATTTCAGTGCCACGTATTTCAGTGCCACGTATTTCAGTGCCACGTATCAGTGCCACGTATCACATATTTCAGTGCCACGTATTTCAGTGCCACGTATTTCAGTGCCACGTATTTCAGTGCCACGTATTTCAGTGCCACGTATTTCAGTGCCACGTATCACGTATTTCAGTGCCACGTGTTTCAGTGCCACGTATTTAAGTGCCACGTATCACGTATTTCAGTGCCACGTATTTCAGTGCCACGTATTTCAGTGCCACGTATTTCAGTGCCACGTATTTCAGTGCCACGTATTTCAGTCACGTTTAGGGTTAGGGTTAGGGGTAGGGTTAGGGCTAGGGTTGGAGGTAAAGTTAGGGTTGGGGCTAAAATTAGGGTTGGGGCTAAAGTTAGGGTTAGAGTTTGGATTACATTTACGTTTGGATTAGGGTTGGGATTAGAATTATGGGTGTGTCAGGGCTAGGGGTGTGGTTAGGGTTACCGTTGGGATTAGGGTTAGGGGTGTGTTTGGGTTAGGGTTTCAGGTAGAATTGGGGAGTTTCCACTGTCCAGGCACATCAGGGGCTCTACAAGCGCGACATGGCGTCCAATCTCAATTCCAGCCAATTCTGCGTTGAAAAAGTAAAACAGTGCTCCTTCCCTTCCGAGCTCTCCCGTGCGCCCAAAAAGGGGTTTACCCCAACATATGTGTTATCAGCGTACTCGGGACAAATTGAACAACAACTTCTGGGGTCCAAGTTCTCTTGTTATCCTTAGGAAAATAAAAATTTGGGGGGCTAAAAATCATTTTTGTGGGAAAAAAAAGATGTTTTATTTTCATGGCTCTGCGTTATAAACTGTAGTGAAACACTTGGGGGTTCAAAGTTCTCACAACACATCTAGATAAGTTCCTTGGGAGGTCTAGTTTCCAATATGGGGTCACTTGTGGGGGGTTTGTACTGTTTGGGTACATCAGGGGCTCTGCAAATGCAACGTGACGCCTGCAGACCAATCCATTTAAGGCTGCATTCCAAATGGCGCTCCTTCCCTTCCGAGCTCTGTCATGCACCCAAACAGTGGTTCCCCCCCACATATGGGGTATCAGCGTACTCAGGACAAATTGGACAACAACTTTTGGGGTCTAATTTATCCTGTTACCCTTGTGAAAATACAAAACTGGGGGCTAAAAAATCATTTTTGTGAAAAAAAAAAAAGAATTTTTATTTTCACGGCTTTGCGCTATAAACTTTAGTGAAACACTTGGGGGTTCAAAGTTCTCAAAACACATCTAGATAAGTTCTTTGGGAGGTCTAGTTTCCAATATGGGGTCACTTGTGGGGGGTTTGTACTGTTTGGGTACATCAGGGGCTCTGCAAATGCAACGTGACGGCTGCTGACCAATCCATTTAAGTCTGCATTCCAAATGGCGCTCCTTCCCTTCCGAGCTCTGTCATGCGCCCAAACAGTGGTTCCCCCCCACATATGGGGTATCAGCGTACTCAGGACAAATTGGAAAACAAATTTTGGGGTCCAATTTATTCTGTTACCCTTGTAAAAATACAAAGCTGGGTGCTAAAAAATCATTTTTGAGAAAAAAAATAAAAATTATTTTCACGGCTCTGCGTTATAATCTGTAGTGAAACACTTGGGGGTTCAAAGCTCTCAAAACACATCTAGATAAGTTCCTTAGGGGGTCTACTTTCCAAAATGGTGTCACTTGTAGGGAGTTTCAATGTTTAGGCACATCAGGGGCTCTCCAAACGCAACATGGCGTCCCATCTCAATTCCAGTCAATTTTGCATTGAAAAGTCAAATGGCGCTCCTTCCCTTCCAAGCTCTGCCATGCGCCCAAACAATGGTTTACACCCACATATGGGGTATCAGCGTACTCAGGACAAATTGCACAACATTTTTTGGGGTCCAATTTCTTCTCTTACCCTTGGGAAAATAAAAAATTGGGGGCGAAAAGATCATTTTTGTGAAAAAATATGATTTTTTATTTTTACGGCTCTGCATTATAAACTTCTGTGAAGCACTTGGTGGGTCAAAGTGCTCACCACACATCAAGATAAGTTCCTTAGGGGGTCTACTTTCCAAAATGGTGTCACTTGTAGGGGGTTTCAGTGTTTAGGCACATCAGGGGCTCTCCAAACGCAACATGGCGTCCCATCTCAATTCCAGTCAATTTTGCATTGAAAAGTCAAATAGCGCTCCTTCCCTTCCAAGCTCTGCCATGCGCCCAAACAATGGTTTACACCCACATATGGGGTATCAGCGTACTCAGGACAAATTGCACAACATTTTTTGGGGTCCAATTTCTTCTCTTACCCTTGGGAAAATAAAAAATTGGGGGCAAAAAGATCATTTTTGTGAAAAAATATGATTTTTTATTTTTACGGCTCTGCATTATAAACTTCTGTGAAGCACTTGGTGGGTCAAAGTGCTCACCACACATCTAGATAAGTTCCTTAGGGGGTCTACTTTCCAAAATGGTGTCACTTGTAGGGAGTTTCAATGTTTAGGCACATCAGGGGCTCTCCAAACGCAACATGGCGTCCCATCTCAATTCCAGTCAATTTTGCATTGAAAAGTCAAATGGCGCTCCTTCCCTTCCAAGCTCTGCCATGCGCCCAAACAATGGTTTACACCCACATATGGGGTATCAGCGTACTCAGGACAAATTGCACAACATTTTTTGGGGTCCAATTTCTTCTCTTACCCTTGGGAAAATAAAAAATTGGGGGCGAAAAGATCATTTTTGTGAAAAAATATGATTTTTTATTTTTACGGCTCTGCATTATAAACTTCTGTGAAGCACTTGGTGGGTCAAAGTGCTCACCACACATCTAGATAAGTTCCTTAGGGGGTCTACTTTCCAAAATGGTGTCACTTGTAGGGAGTTTCAATGTTTAGGCACATCAGGGGCTCTCCAAACGCAACATGGCGTCCCATCTCAATTCCAGTCAATTTTGCATTGAAAAGTCAAATGGCGCTCCTTCCCTTCCAAGCTCTGCCATGCGCCCAAACAATGGTTTACACCCACATATGGAGTATCATCGTACTCAGGACAAATTGCACAACATTTTTTGGGGTCCAATTTCTTCTCTTACCCTTGGGAAAATAAAAAATTGGGGGCAAAAAGATCATTTTTGTGAAAAAATATGATTTTTTATTTTTACGGCTCTGCATTATAAACTTCTGTGAAGCACTTGGTGGGTCAAAGTGCTCACCACACATCAAGATAAGTTCCTTAGGGGGTCTACTTTCCAAAATGGTGTCACTTGTAGGGGGTTTCAGTGTTTAGGCACATCAGGGGCTCTCCAAACGCAACATGGCGTCCCATCTCAATTCCAGTCAATTTTGCATTGAAAAGTCAAATGGCGCTCCTTTCCTTCCGAGCTCTGCCATACGCCCAAACAGTGGTTTACCCTCACATATGGGGTATCAGCGTACTCAGGACAAATTGTACAACAACTTTGGGGGTCCATTTTCTCCTGTTACCCTTGGTAAAATAAAACAAATTGGAGCTGAAATAAATTGTGTGTGAAAAAAAGTTAAATGCTTATTTTTATTTAAACATTCAAAAAATTCCTGTGAAACACCTGAAGGGTTAATAAACTTCTTGAATGTGGTTTTGAGCACCTTGAGGGGTGCAGTTTTTAGAATGGTGTCACACTTGAGTATTTTCTATCATATAGACCCCTCAAAATGACTTCAAATGAGATGTGGTCCCTAAAAAAAAATGGTGTTGTAAAAATGAGAAATTGCTGGTCAACTTTTAACCCTTATAACTCCGTCACAAAAAAAAATTTTGGTTCCAAAATTGTACTGATGTAAAGTAGACATGTGGGAAATGTTACTTATTAAGTATTTTGCGTGACATATGTCTGTGATTTAAGGGCATAAAAATTCAAAGTTGGAAAATTGCGAAATTTTCAAAATTTTCGCCAAATATTCGTTTTTTTCACAAATAAATGCAAGTTATATCGAATAAATTTTACCACTAACATGAAGTACAATATGTCACGAGAAAACAATGTCAGAATCGCCAAGATCCGTCAAAGCGTTCCAGAGTTATAGCCTCATAAAGGGACAGTGGTCAGAATTGTAAAAATTGGCCCGGTCATTAACGTGCAAACCACCCTTGGGGGTGAAGGGGTTAAAACATATCAAATGTTTAGAAATTCTACTGTGCCTAATAATTTGGAACAGTGCATTTTGAGATTTATTCATTTTGGAGATTATATTGTTATCATTGGGAGGTTTCTTAGATAAATTTCGATGTATAATCTAACGGGTGATGACTTTTATTAGACTGACTGTCATTTGCACCAACCATTTAGGAAAATCCGAGAAAAATATCATTTTCATAATAATTTGGAACATGGTGTATATGTGATGTTGCCGCATTTATAAAAGTCCAATCTATCAAAATATAAAATAATTAAACAATTGGTAAACGCAGTAAACAGAAAAAAATAAAAATGCCCAAATTGTGCCTTTTTGGTTGCTGCAACATTGCAAAATAATGCTGTAAGGAGCGATCAAAATGGTATCACTATAAACACTGTGTTGCCCTGCAAAAAAATAATCCTTCACAGCTCTAGAAACCTAAAAATTCAAACCTAATGGGTCTCAGAAAATGACGACACAATCAGAATTTTTTTTACATATTTATGATTTTTGTTACTATTAAAATAATAAAAAACTGCACAAGTTTGGTATCTCCGTAATCCTACTGATGAGGAGAATCACATTGTCAGATCATTTGTTACCATAAAATGTAAAGTGTAAAAACAATTCCCAAAAAACTATCCCAGAATTGCAGTTTTTTTTCACAATTTCACCACACTTGGAATTTTTTTCCATTTTTAATTACACTATACGGTAAAATGAATGGTGTAATTCAAAAGTACAATTCGTCCGGCAAAAAACAAGCCTCCATACATCTATGGGGACAGAAAAAATGAAATGTTATGATTATTGGAAGAAGGGGAGGAAAAAAAACAAAAAACGGAAATTGGCCAGGTCAGGAAGGGGTTAAAAAAACTTGTGGCCAAAGGTCTCAGTAATTATATATCCGTCTATAGATATAATCACCTGTCACTGACACTTATGTTTTCTTTATTGTCAAACAACCCTTATATACATATAATATAGCATGAAGAGGCTCGGAGAAGTTGGCAGTGAAGGTGTATAAGTGTCTGATGGGGTCACACAGCTCATAAAAGGACAACTGCCCGGCTTCATAATCCAGATGTATCCTGACTCTATCACTGGAGATCTTGTCAGGTAACAGGATCTCTTTACCGTCATGACTCACTGAATACTCATTATTATATCTCCCCAAACCCCAGGACTTGTTATTATCTCCAATCAGTGACTGATCTCCCCTCCTGTCTATACTGGGATAACACATCCCCACACTCCAATACCCTGATCTCCTGATCGCCACATCCCAGTAATGTCGTCCTGAGGTAAATCCTCTCCTGCTCATCACCTGATTATAATCCTGAAATCTCTCTGCTGTTTCTGGACGTTTCAGCTTCTTTCGTGTCCCGGTCGCAGTTTTCAGGTCGTCTGATATAAGGACATTATTAGCAGCTGTGGTTACATCCAGTAATATGTCTGCAGAATCCTCCACATAGATCCCGCTCCTTATACCTGATATTACGTCACATAATGTGTGTAAGTTGTATGCAATCGCAGTCATATCCAGGGCATCTCCATCATGGGGCTGTTTATCATGTCCGCCTGTGTCCGCATCACCTCCCTCCTCCTCAGGATCACACAAGTCACCGGTGTCTGGTTCCTGTAAGACAGTCAGTGGATCCGTCATGTTACACAGCTCCTCAATGTGTCTCATCTTCCTGGACAGCTCGTCCTTCTTTATTTCCAGCTGATGGATCAGAGCAGACAGTGACAGTGACTCTTCCTTTTCCTGCCTGGAGATCTCACTCAGGACCTTCTTCTCCAGGTCGTCCACCCGTCTCCTGATGTCTGTACACAGGGCAGTGACTCTCTCGGCTTCTCCAGCTGCTTTTTCTTGAGCTTTTCTCCTGCGCTCCTCCAGACTCCGGACTCTTTCCTCAGTCTTCTCTCTCTTTGTGATCAGTTTCCGGAGAACATTTCTCAATTTTTTCTTTTTCTTCCCTGAGGCCTCATCCAGTGACTCCATTTTATGTCCATTATGTTTCCCAATCACACTGCAGGACACACAGATACAAGCAGCGTCCTCAGTGCAGTAATATTCCAGGATCTTCTTATGGACAGAACATTTCTTTCTCTCCAGAGAAGTGCTGGGATCAGATAAGACGTGTTCTGGTGATTTGTTGTGAGATCTCAGGTGTTTATCACACAGAGAAGCCTCACAGTGTAGACAGGATCCAACAGCAGGTACAGGAGAGTCCACACAGTAAGTGCAGTAGATCCCGGTGATCTTCTCCTCATGTTGGTCAGTTTGCTGGAAATTCTTCACAATCTTACAAAGCACAAAGTCCCTCATCAGTGTCGGCCGCTCCTGAAACTCTTCTCTGCAGTCAGGACAGGAATAAACTCCAGACTCCTCCTGTGTATCCAGCACACGATCAATACAGACCCGGCAGAAGTTGTGTCCACATCTCAGCATTACAGGATCTGTATAAGTGCTCAGACAGATGGAGCAGTCCAGCTCTTCTCTCAGATCAGCAGACGCCATGGCTGACAGAGGAATAGAGAAATGAAACTACAATTCTCCCGCTCAAAAGGGTGGGCTTTATATTGTGTACACAGGGGAGGGCTGAGGAGCAGAAGGTCACTTACTATTAACCTGTTAATGGACACTTGTGAAAATCACATCTTATGTCTGCTGTAAATTTCATGTCTACATTGTGGTCCCATGTAAGGAGTGAATGTATTGAAAGCCGACATGGACAATATCGATAATATGTGTAATATGAATGACTGAACTCACAGTTTTATCCACAAACACTGGATAGCACTAAAGATTTTCAAAGAGATAGAACATGTGGTGTGGGGGCCATAAAACCTGTTAAGGCCCCGTCACACATAGCGAGATCGCTAGCGAGATCGCTGCTGAGTCACAAGTTTTGTGACGCAACAGCGACCTCAGTAGCGATCTCGCTATGTGTGACACGTACCAGCGATCAGGCCCCTGCTGTGAGATCGCTGGTCGTGTCGGAATGGCCTGGACCATTTTTTGGTCGTTGAGGTCCCGCTGACATCGCTGAATCGGTGTGTGTGACACCGATCCAGCGATGTCTTCACTGGTAACCAGGGTAAACATCGGGTTACTAAGCGCAGGGCCGCGCTTAGTAACCCGATGTTTACCCTGGTTACCAGCGCAAATGTAAAAAAAAACAAACACTACATACTCACCATCTGATGTCCGTCAGGTCCCTTGCCGTCTGCTTCCTGCTCTGACTGAGATCCGGCCGTACAGTGAGAGCGCAGCACAGCGGTGACGTCACCGCTGCGCTCTGCTCTCACTGTACGGTGGCTCAGTCAGAGCAGGAAGCAGACGGCAAGGGACCTGACGGACATCAGATGGTGAGTATGTACTGTTTTTTTTTTTTGGGTAACCAGGGTAAACATCGGGTTACTAAGCGCAGCCCTGCGCTTAGTAACCCGATGTTTACCCTGGTTACCCGGGTGCTGCAGGGGGACTTCGGCATCGTTGAAGACAGTTTCAACGATGCCGAAGTCGTTCCCCTGATCGTTGGTCGCTGGAGAGAGCGGTCTGTGTGACAGCTCCCCAGCGACCACACAGCGACAAAACAGCGACGCTGCAGCGATCAGCATCGTTGTCTGTATCGCTGCAGCGTCGCTGTGTGTGACGGGGCCTTTAGGCAGGAGCCATTGTGTGTGGTGTTGATGCCTTTTGTTCTTGTCTCCAGCCTGATTGGAATTTGAACCTTTCCTGGGGCCTTTTTGACACAAAGACCTTTTGGCTATATACAGTGGCTTGACAAAGTATTCACCCCCTTGGCATTTTTCATGTTTTGAGCCTGCACAACCTGGAATTTGACTGTTTTTTTTAGAGTTTGCCTTAGTTCATGTAAAGAACATGCCTTCAACTGCGAACATTTGATTTTCTTTCCATTGTGAAGCAAACAAGAAATAGGACAAAATAACGCAAAACTTCAGTATGCGTAACTATTTACCCCTAAAGTCAGCACTTTGTAGAGTGACAAATGGAGCAGTCCAACTCGTCTCTCAGATCAGCAGACGCCATGGCTGACAGAGGAAGAGAGAAACTAAACTACGATTCTCAGGGGAGATGCACAGGTTCAGGAATCGGCAGCGGTTTGGACACAGCACATGTCCGCTCTGTCCAAAGCGCTGCCGGCTATTGAACGCAGGTGATTCCGCATGTCTTCATTGAACCGTATGGAATCACCACGTCCAATATATTGTATGGGTGATATTTATTTATAAATGGACATACTGTGGTCTGGAAAGAGGCCACGCACGCCCGTCTCCGCAGGTGATCTACGGGCGTTGGTGCACGCATAGTGGGCATGGGATATTTTGAAATCCCATCGACTATGGTGTAACATCTGGACGCTGTGGGTTGGACGCCGCAGAAGCACGCAGTGTCCAACCCGCAGCGTTTACTGACCGTGTGCATCTACCCTCACACATCCAGAAACCAAATTTTTGTTTTAACAGTTTATGTGATGGAAGAAGTTGACAACTTCAGTACATATGAAGCTTGAAGAGGATTAAAAACCCGGAAATGATCTTATGTTATGATGTGTTCACTTTTGCAGTGGAATCAGGGTGGAAGACATCTTTAGGGTTCGCTCACATCTGTGTAAATAAAGTCTCTGAGATTCTCAGCCAAAAAAGTTGGAGAGTGTCAAGTGAGTCTCGTGTCGTATGCCATGTGATGTTAATATCATAATAATAATAATAATTTTATTTATATAGCGCCAACATATTCCGCAGCGCTTTACAACTTATAGAGGGGACTTGTACAGACAATAGACATTACAGCATAACAGAAATCACAGTTCAAAACAGATACCAGGAGGAATGAGGGCCCTGCTCGCAAGCTTACAAACTATGAGGAAAAGGGGAGACACGAGAGGTGGATGGTAATAATTGCTTTAGTTATTTGGACCAGCCATAGTGTAAGGCTCGGGTGTTCATGTAAAGCTGCATGAACCAGTTAACAGCCTAAGTATGTAGCAGTACAGACACGGAGGGCTATTAACTGCATAAAGTGTATGAGAACATGATGAGAGGAACCTCAATATGTTTTTTATTTTTTTTATTTATTTATTTATTTATTTTTATTAGGCCACACAGGGATAGTTAGGTTAATGCGTTGAGGCGGTAGGCCAGCCTAAACAAATGCGTTTTTAGGGCACGCTTAAAACTGTGGGGATTGGGGATTAATTGTATTAACCTAGGTAGAGCATTCCAAAGAATCGGCGCAGCCGGTGTAAAGTCTTGGAGACGGGAATGGGAGGTTCTGATTATTGAGGATGCTAACCTGAGGTCATCAGCGGAGCGGAGGGCACGGGTAGGGTGGTAGACTGAGACCAGAGAGGAGATGTAGGGTGGTGCGGAGCCATGGAGTGCTTTGTGGATGAGGGTAGTAGTTTTGTACTGGATTCTGGAGTGGATGGGTAGCCAGTGTAATGACTGGCACAAGGTAGAGGCATCGGTGTAACGGTTGGTGAGGAATATGATCCTGGCAGCAGCATTCAGGACAGATTGGAGCTGGGAGAGTTTGGTAAGAGGGAGGCCGATTAGTAGAGAGTTAGGGTACTGTCACACAGTGCAATTTTGATCGCTACGACGGTACGATTCGTGACGTTCTAGCGATATCGTTACGATATCGCAGTGTCTGACACGCAGCAGCGATCAGGGACCCTGCTGAGAATCGTATGTCGTAGCAGATCGTTTGAAACTTTCTTTCGTCGCTGGATCTCCCGCTGTCATCGCTGGATCGTTGTGTGTGACAGCGATCCAGCGATGCGTTCACTGGTAACCAGGGTAAACATCGGGTTACTAAGCGCAGGGCCGCGCTTAGTAACCTGATGTTTACCGTGGTTACCAGCGTAAAAGTAAAAAAAAAAAAACCGTACATACTCACCATCTGATGTCTTTCAGGTCCCTTGCAGACTGCTTCCCGCTCTGACTGTGAGCGCCGGCCGGAAAGTGAGAGCAGATCACAGCGGTGACGTCACCGCTGCGCTCTGCTCTCACTGTACGGCTGCACTCAGTCAGAGCGGGAAGCAGACTGCAAGGGACCTGACAGACATCAGATGGTGAGTATGTACGGTTTGTTTTTTTTTACTTTTACGCTGGTAACCACGGTAAACATCGGGTTACTAAGCGCGGCCCTGCGCTTAGTAACCCGATGTTTACCCTGGTTACCAGCGAACCTCGGCATCGCTCCAGCGCCGTGATTGCAAAGTGTGACCGAAGTCTACGACGTTGGAGCGATACTCATACGACGCTGCGACGTCACGGATCGTGCCGTCGTAGCGACGAAAATTGCACGGTGTGACAGTACCCTTACAATAGTCCAGACGAGAATGAATAAGTGAGACAGTAAGAGTTTTTGCAGAGTCGAAAGTAAGAAAACGGCGAATTCTAGAAATATTTTTGAGATGCAGATAAGAAGAGCGAGCCAGTGATCGGATGTGGGGGGTGAACGAAAGCTCGGAATCAAGGATGACCCCAAGGCAGCGGGCATGTTGCTTGGGAGTAATGGTGGAACCGCACACGGAGATGGCAATGTCAGGAAAAGGTAGGTTAGTAGAGGGAGAGAACACGAGGAGTTCAGTTTTTGACAGGTTCAGTTTCAGATAGAGGGAGGACATGATGTTAGAGACAGCGGTAAGACAATCACTGGTGTTTTCTAAGAAGGTCGGCGTGAAAGCAGGAGAAGAGGTGTATAATTGGGTGTTGTCAGCATAGAGATGGTACTGGAAACCAAATCTACTGATTGTTTGTCCAATAGGTGCAGTATACAAAGAGAAGAGGAGGGGGCCTAGGACTGATCCTTGAGGAACCCCAACAGTAAGGGGAAGGTGAGAGGAGGAGGAACCAGCAAAACTTACAGTGAAGGATCGGTCAGAGAGATAGGAGGAGAACTATTGTGAATTCCGTCTGGGCTCCCTCTGGTGGCCTTTAGCGATACTGCGGGTCTGTAGCAGGGCTCAGCTGCCTCATTTCCTGCTATGCTGGCTCCTATTTAATTCGACCTGGACCTTTACTTGTTGCCTGCTGTCATTGTATTCTGTACTGGTTCTGACCTCAGGCCAGTAAAGAGTTAATGCATCACAAAAGAGGGATAAGAGAAATCCTGAGTTCATTTTTTTTTCTCTGCAGTGTGTCTAGCCTCTCTCCTCCCCTTAATCTCTGGGTGGTTCAGAATTCAGCTGCAGCTATGGACATTCAGAGTCTGTCTTCTAGTGTGGATCGTCTCACTGCAAGGGTACAAGGCATTCAGGATTATGTAGTCCACAGTCCTATGACAGAGCCTAAGATACCTATTCCTGAGCTGTTTTCCGGAGACAGGTTTTTGAACTTTAAAAATAATTGCAAATTATTCCTTTCTCTGAGACCTCATTCCTCTGGTGATCCTGTTTAGCAAGTTAAAATTATTATTTCTTTGTTGTGTGGTGACCCTCAAGATTGGGCATTCTCTCTGGCGCCAGGAGATCCTGCATTGCTAAATGTGGATGCGTTTTTTCAGGCGCTAGGAGTGCTTTATGAGGAACCAAATCTGGTAGACCAAGGAGAAAAGGTTTTGCTGGCTCTCTCCCAGGGTCAGGATGAAGCAGAGGTTTACTGTCAGAAGTTTAGGAAATGGTCTGTGCTCACTCAATGGAATGAGTGTGCCCTGGCAGCGATTTTCAGAAAGGGTCTTTCTGAAGCCCTTAAGGATGTTATGGTGGGGTTCCCCACGCCTGCGGGTCTGAATGAGTCAATGTCTTTGGCCATTCAGATTGATCGGCGTTTGCGGGAGCGCAAACCTGTGCACCATCTGGCGGTATTTTCTGAGCAGAAGCCTGAGTCTATGCAATGTGACAGGATTCTGACCAGAATTGAACGGCAAAATCACAGACGTCAGAATGGGTTGTGCTTTTACTGTGGTGATTCTGCTCATGTTATCTCAGATTGTTCTAAGCGCACAAAAAACTTCGCTAAGTCTGTCACCATTGGTACTGTACAGCCTAAATTCATTTTGTCTGTTACTTTGATTTGCTCTCTGTCATCCTACTCAGTTATGGCTTTTGTGGATTCATGTGCTGCCCTGAATTTGATGGATTTGTCTTTTGCCAGGCGCTGTGGTTTTATCTTGCAGCCTTTGCAATTCCCTATTCCACTAAAGGGGATTGATGCCACGCCATTGGCCAAGAATAAACCTCAGTACTGGGCTCAAGTGACCATGTGCATGACTCCTGCACATCAGGAGGTGATTCGCTTTCTTGTGTTACATAATTTGCATGATGTTGTCGTGTTGGGTCTGCCATGGCTGCAGGCTCATAATCCAGTCCTGGATTGGAAAGCAATGTCTGTGTCAAGTTGGGGTTGCCAGGGGATTCATGGCGATGCTCCTTTGGTGTCAATTGCTTCTTCTACTCCTTCTGAAGTCCCTGAATTTTTCTCGGACTACCAGGATGTATTTGATGAGCCCAAGTCCAGTGCCCTACCTCCTCATAGGGATTGTGATTGCGCTATAAATTTGATTCCTGGTAGTAAGTTCCCTAAGGGACGTCTTTTTAATTTATCTGTACCAGAACATGCCGCTATGCGGAGTTATATAAAGGAGTCTTTGGAGAAGGGGCATATTCGCCCGTCCTCATCCCCTTTGGATGCGGGGTTCTTTTTTGTGGCCAAGAAGGATGGTTCTCTGAGACCCTGTATAGATTATCGCCTTCTAAATAATCACGGTCAAATTTCAGTATCCTTTGCCACTGTTGTCCGATCTGTTTGCTCGGATTAGGGGGGCCAGTTGGTTCACCAAGATAGATCTTCGTGGAGCGTATAATCTTGTGCGTATAAAGCAGGGCGATGAATGGAAAACAGCATTTAATACGCCCGAAGGCCATTTTGAGTACTTGGTGATGCCTTTTGGGCTTTCTAATGCACCTTCTGTGTTCCAGTCCTTCATGCACAACATCTTCCGAGAGTATCTGGATAGATTTATGATTGTGTACCTGGATGATATTTTGGTCTTTTCTGATGATTGGGAATCTCATGTGAAGCAGGTCAGGATGGTATTTCAGGTCCTGCGAGCCAATGCCTTGTTTGTGAAGGGCTCTAAATATCTCTTCAGAGTCCAGAAGGTTTCCTTTTTGGGCTTTATTTTTTCTCCTTCTACCATTGAGATGGATCCAGTCAAGGTCCAGGCTATTTATGAATGGACTCAACCTACATCGGTAAAGAGTCTTCAGAAGTTCTTGGGTTTTGCTAATTTTTACCGTCGCTTCATCACTAATTTTTCTAGTGTGGTTAAGCCTTTGACGGATTTGACCAAGAAGGGTTCTGATGTGACGAATTTGTCTCCTGCAGCCGTGGAGGCCTTTCAGGAGCTGAAACATCGGTTTTCACCGGCTCCTGTCTTGCGTCAGCCGGATGTCTCTCTTCCCTTCCAGGTCGAGGTTGATGCTTCTGGGATTGGAGCAGGGGCTGTCTTGTCACAGAGAAGCTCTGATGGCTCTGGGATGAGGCCATGTGCTTTTTTTTCAAGAAAGTTTTCGCCTGCCGAGCGGAATTATGATGTTGGTAATCGGGAGTTGTTGGCAATGAAGTGGGCATTTGAGGAGGGGCGACATTGGCTTGAGGGAGCCAAACATCGTGTGGTGGTCTTGACGGATCACAAGAATTTGACTTATCTCGAGTCTGCTAAACGGCTAAATCCTAGACAGGCTCGATGGTCGCTGTTTTTCTCCCGTTTTGATTTCGTGGTTTCATACCTTCCGGGTTTGAAGAACGTGAAGGCTGATGCCCTTTCTAGGAGCTTTGTGCCTGACTCTCCGGGAGTTTCTGAACCGGCTGGTATCCTCAGAGAGGGGGTGATTTTGTCTGCCATCTCCCCTGATTTACGACGGGTGCTGCAGGAATTTCAGGCTAACAGACCTGACCGTTGTCCACCGGAGAGACTGTTTGTCCCGGATAGATGGACCAGTAGAGTCATTTCCGAGGTTCATTCTTCGATGTTGGCGGGTCATCCTGGGATTTTTGGTACCAGGGATTTGGTGGCTAGGTCCTTTTGGTGGCCTTCCTTGTCGCGGGATGTGCGTTCCTTTGTGCAGTCCTGTGGGATTTGTGCTCGGGCCAAGCCTTGCTGTTCTCATGCCACTGGATTGCTTTTGCCTTTGCCTGTCCCGAAGAGGCCCTGGACGCATATTTCCATGGATTTTATTTCGGATCTTCCAGTCTCTCAGAGGATGTCTGTTATCTGGGTGGTTTGTGATCGTTTTTCTAAAATGGTCCATTTGGTGCCCTTGCCTAAGCTGCCTTCCTCCTCCGATTTGGTTCCACTGTTTTTTCAGAATGTGGTTCGTTTGCATGGTATTCCTGAGAATATTGTGTCTGACAGAGGATCCCAGTTTGTGTCCAGATTTTGGCGGTCCTTTTGTGCTAAGATGGGCATTGAGTTGTCTTTTTCATCGGCCTTCCATCCTCAGACGAATGGCCAAACCGGACGAACTAATCAGACCTTGGAGACTTATCTGAGATGTTTTGTTTCTGCTGATCAGGATGATTGGGTGACTTTTTTGCCATTGGCTGAGTTCGCCCTCAATAATCGGGCTAGTTCTGCTACTTTGGTTTCACCTTTTTTTTGCAATTCTGGTTTTCATCCTCGTTTTTCCTCAGGTCAGGTTGAGCCTTCTGACTGTCCTGGGGTGGATTCTGTGGTGGATAGGTTGCAGCAGATTTGGAACCACGTGGTGGACAATTTGACGTTGTCACAAGAGAAGGCTCAGCGCTTTGTTAACCGCCGTCGCTGTGTGGGTCCCCAACTTCGTGTGGGGGATTTGGTATGGTTGTCTTCTCATTATGTTCCGATGAAGGTTTCCTCTCCTAAGTTCAAGCCTCGTTTCATCGGTCCTTATAAGATTTTGGAAATCCTCAACCCTGTGTCATTTCGTTTGGACCTCCCAGCATCGTTTGCCATTCACAATGTGTTCCATAGGTCATTGTTGCGGAGATATGTGGTGCCTGTGGTTCCTTCTGTTGATCCTCCTGCTCCGGTCTTGGTCGAGGGAGAATTGGAGTATGTGGTGGAGAAGATCTTGGATTCTCGTGTTTCGAGACGGAAGCTTCAGTACTTAGTTAAATGGAAGGGCTATGGTCAGGAGGATAATTCCTGGGTTGTCGCCTCTGATGTCCATGCGGCCGATTTGGTTCGTGCCTTCCATTCGGCTCGTCCTGATCGGCCTGGGGGCTCTGGTGAGGGTTCGGTGACCCCTCCTCAAGGGGGGGTACTGTTGTGAATTCCGTCTGGGCTCCCTCTGGTGGCCTTTAGCGATACTGCGGGTCTGTAGCAGGGCTCAGCTGCCTCATTTCCTGCTATGCTGGCTCCTATTTAATTCCACCTGGACCTTTACTTTTTGCCTGCTGTCGTTGTATTCAGTACTGGTTCTGTCCTCTCCTGGATTTCTCTTGTGACCTGTCTCCTTTTGGAGAAGATAAGTCTTGCTAGTTCTTTTGCTCATTGTTTCCTTGAAAATGTTTCTCAGTATATGATGAGTTCTGTCCAGCTTGCTTGCATGTGATTTTTCGCTTGCTGGTAGCTCTGGGGTGCAGAGTGCGCCCCTCACATCGTGAGTCGGTGTGGGGGTTCTTGCACTTTCTGCATGGAGAGTTTTTGATAGTTTTTGTACCGACCGCACAGATCCCTTGCTATCTTCTGTCTATTTAGTGTTAGCGGGCCTCATTTGCTTAAACCTGTTTTTCATTCCTACGTTTGTATTTTCCCCTTAACTCACCGTTATTATTTGTGGGGGGCTGTCTAAACTTTGGGGTTATTTCTCTGAGGCAAGTGAGGCTTTGCTTTCTCTCTAGGGGTAGCTAGTTTCTCAGGCTGTGAAGAGGCGTCTAGGTTTTTAGGTAACGCTCCACGGCTGCCTTTAGTGTGTGTGGATAGGATCAGGATTGCGGTCGGTATAGTTCCCACATCCCCGGAGCTTGTCCTAATATTCAGGTTTAACTATCAGGTCAGTTTGGTGATCCTACCACCGGATCATAACAGAGAACCAAAAGAGAACAGTGTCCTTGATGCCGATGGAGCAGAGCATAGTGAGGAGGAGCTGATGATCCACAGTGTCGAATGCTGCGGAAAGATCCAAGAGAATTAGCATGGAGTAGTGCCCATTAGATTTAGCTGTTAGTAGGTCATTAGAGACTTTAGTGAGGGTAGTTTCAGTAGAGTGTAAAGAGCGGAAGCCAGATTGAAGAGGGTCGAGAAGAGAGTTATTTGAGAGATAGCAGGTAAGACGGGAGTGGACCAGGCGTTCGAGGAGTTTAGAGATGAAGGGAAGATTAGAGACAGGTCTATAATTAGCGGCACAGTTTTGGTCGAGGGAGGGTTTTTTAAGTAATGGATGTATGATGGCATGCTTAAATGAGGAGGGAAAAATACCGGAAGTGAGGGAAAGGTTGAATATTTTTGTTATGTGAGAGGTGACAGCCGGGGAAAGGGACTGGAGGAGATGTGACGGAATGGGGTCACTGGTGCAAATGGTCGGGCGAGAAGATGCAAGGAGCCTGCTTACTTCTTCTTCTGTAACTGGTTCAAAGTCAGAGAGTGAACTATATGCAGTGGGGGAGGGAGGAAAGTGCCTGGTATGAAGTGATTGGGAGATGATTTCCTGGCGAATGTGGTTAATTTTTTCTTTGAAGTAATTGGACAGATCGTCAGCACGGAGATCTGTGGTTGGGGCCTGCTCTCTTGGGTTGAGTAGGGACTGGAAAGTGTCGAAGAGACGTTTAGGGTTATTGGACAGTGAGGTGATGAGGGTGTTGAAATAGGTTTGTTTGGAGAGGTGAAGGGCAGAGTTGTATGTTTTTAGCATGAACTTATAATGGATGAAATCTTCGGGTAGATTCGATTTTCTCCACAGACGTTCGGCGCACCTGGAGCACCGCTGCAGGAAACGTGTTTGCAGTGTGTGCCACGGTTGTCGCCGTCTGTGTCGAGTTGTTCTATGTATAGGAGGTGCAGCTTCATCCAGGGCACTTTGCAGGGTTTCATTGTAATGCTTCAGAGCAGAATCAGGACATGAGAAGGAGAAGATTGGGGCCAATGATGACTGCAAGTTCTTCATAAGTTTCTGGGTGTTAATGGCCTGGATGTTTCTATAGGTGTGGAAAGTGGGGGTGACCTGAGCGGGATGGCAGTTCTTGATAGAGAATGAAAGAAGGTTGTGGTCAGAGAGCGGGAGAGGGGAGTTTGTGAAATCATCCACTGAGCAAAGCCGGAAGAAGACCAAGTCAAGGGAGTTTCCATCTTCATGCGTTGGAGAGTTAGTATGCTGCGAGAGGCCGAAAGAGGAGGTTAGAGATAAAAGATGAGAAGCAGATGGAGAGAGGGGAGAAGCAATGGGGATGTTGAAATCACCCATGATAAGGGTGGGGGTGTCACAGGAGAGAAAGTGTGGAAGTCAGGTGGCAAAATGATCCAGGAACTGATGAGAGGGGCCAGGAGGACGATACACCACCGCCACGCGCATGGAGAAGGGGACATAGAGTCTGACAGCATGGACCTCAAAAGTGAGGGTACTTGGGGGATAATTTGGAAGGTACATTTGGGTGAAAGGAGCAGACCAACGCCTCCACCTGCTCTGTTGTCTGATCTTGGGGTATGAGAAAAGTGTAGTCCACCATATCATCTTTTACATACAGTAATTCTCTCATTTCAAGCTACTTTTCTAACTAATAAAGTAATCTTATATACAGATATAGATATTAGATAGATAATAGATAGATAATGGATTATAGAAATAAATATGTGAGATATATAATCAGTGCTTTACTGTTTACTGTATGTGTATTTAGGTAATGAATAAATAAAAGAAACAAATAGCGTGGGGTCCCCCTTATTTTGAATAATCAGCTGAGGGAAATCAGATAACCTGGGGCTAGTCTTATTATTTTGGGGAGGGGCCAATATCCGTGATGCTTCCCAGGCTATGAATAACAGCTCTCAGCTGTCTGCTTAGTCTTTGCTAATTATTAAAAAGGGGGAACCATTTGATGCACCAATTCTAGCTCTTAGTCTTGTTTTTTCCTGATTGCCCTGATGTGGTGGCAATAGGGTTAATGTTTTTGGGGTTGATGTCAGCTGTGTAATATCTGATGACATCAAGCTCAGGTGTTAGTAATGGAGTGGCATCTATCAGCCACCCCCATGACTAACCACATAGCTAAAAGAAATAAACACACAAAGAAAAGTCCTTTAATTATAAACAGCACTCCCCAACTTTCCTTTAGCCATTTGTTACCGTAAGAAAAAAACTAACCCAAAGGGGTCCACCGTAAATCCATAATTAGGACGTCCACACAACGATCCCCGACTCTGCTACATCTGAAGGTTGCGGTGAACGGTGACATCAGTTATGTGACCGCTCACCACGGTTACTGGAACACACTGAGAGTAGCGTGTGAATCCGGCTGCTTGGAAAGCCAATGAACTGCAATAACCTTACCGAGGTCACCACTCGCAGTGTGAGAACTAGCAGTAATGTCTCACGCTGCGAGCGGTGACGACAGTAATGTTACCGCCATTCATCGGCTGTGAACTGCGATAACCTCACTGACATCAGCGCTTGTCACAGTAGTCATATTTTTAATAACCAGTAAAGGCTAAACAGCCAGCTGTGAGCTGTTATTAATAGACTGGGAAGCTTCATAGATGTTGGCCCCTTCCCAGAATAATAACACCTGCTCACAGCTGTTTGCTTTGCCTCAGCTGGTTATAAAAATATGAGGGATTACTTTATTTATTTATTAAATTATTAGCTATATACAAGTACAGAAATTTACACACGTACTGCACTAATTATATATCTTACTGACATTTATTTCTATCTATCATCTATCAATCTTTCTGTCTATATCTGTATATAAGATTGCTTGATTAGTTTAAACACTATCTGGAAATGATAGAGATTTACTGTATGTAAAATAAGATGATGAAATCGCATTGCATATGGATTCCAGGTGAGGAAAATAACGCCTTACACTCGCCAACATTTCTACATTTCACACAGGCCAATAATCTGCAAATAAACCTTTATAAACATGCGGCTGGAAGTAAAAAAACAACACACAGAGCAAGAAATGGTAGGATGGTTTGAAGTGCAGGGACCCTGGTGGCTGGAAGACAAACTGGGTTCTCATCTGATGCAGTTGTCCAAACTTAGACACAACTCTAGCAGTAAGGAGAAATTAAGCAGCAAAACCATAGTGTCGAGTGTAATGGCCGTGCGGTTATACATGGGAAATATCTGTTTACTGGCAAAATTAAATATTTTGTCAAAGTGGTTGTCCGGTTACTTCATTTTATATTTAAAGTTGTCCCATGGTGGAGGAGGAGGCTGAAAGAAGAGGCCGGATGGTGGGCTGCGGTGCTGGTGGGACAGTCCTGGCCTTCCACAATTCAGCTAACTGGCAGCCAACTAGGAAGCAGCTCGCTAGTTATAGATTATATTACAGAAAATAGTCACCGTCTCCACTGTAAAAACAACGGCGAGAATCCAGCAAAGCCGATACAGGAAAAAGACCGGCTTCTTTCTCAAGCAGATTCGCCTAAGAAAGCTCAGCGGAAACCAGTTTATAAAATGCACCATTATTCCTCTATCATTTGCCATAACTGTTTTTTTCCTTGCAATTTTTTGAGGATGTTTTGAAGCTTTTTTTTTCATGATGTTGTTTTTTTTGCAGCACTTTGATTTGACAGTGCTTAGTCTAGAGAGTATTCCGTGAGGATCCGCTATAAGTTAGTTACCTCTTTTTTTCCTAGTAGGCTCATCAGGAAAAAGAGCTCAAAATATTACAAAATTCTATACTTCAGTAGCGAACCTACCGGGAGGAAGGGGCAGAAGGGGAGGACGTTCTGAGCCCCAGACTCAGAGATGCCCACCTGGATCGACTGCCACCCTATTCTGTATCGGTGAGCGCAGCATAGTCTCCCTGCACCACCGCCTTCCATTCTGTACACCGTAGGTCGCTTTACTGTGAATTGCAGAAGAGCAAGTCCCAGGAGCAGTGAGGTGATGGTGTCATCGTGTCAGCCAGGGCTGTGGAGTCAGTAAATCAAACCTCCGACTCCTCAACTTCCCTGACTCCTGACTCCACAGCATTGCTCCCTACTGAGCCGGTACATAAAGTGCAGTACAGATTTATCTCAACTAAAATTCGAAATCCTTAGATCAGAAACAGAACAGACATTTATAAGACATTTCAGAACTTCTCAAATTATTATGAAAACATTTACAGCATATCATCCATTATACTACTTCACCCAACTTATTACCGTATATATTTTAGGAGTTGGAGTCGGTCTATTTTAAACTGACTTAAATGGACATCGACTCCATGACTCTGACTCCAACTTCACAGCCTTGGTGTCAGGATGTCCTGTGTGTGTCCTGGTGCGAAGACATCTCAGCATTGGTCTCCTCCTGCCTTGCCCCTGGGCTCTCAAAGGTTAGGTGAGTATACAGTATGATATTTTTTAATTTAATAATGTGTAAGATTCATAAAACAGAGTGGGGCTGCAAAGGGGTGAAACATACAGTATAGTGACTACTTAGGGGACTAAACAAATAAAGTAGCACTCTAGGGCTATAGCATGCAAACATGCAATATGAAAATTGAATTGCTTTACAGCCTCAGGCGTTTTTAATCACAGCAGGATCCTACCTTCCCATGGAGATACAAAACCTACAAGAAACAAAATGAGCAAACACCCTGCTGTAACTAAATAAGTAAAAAGCAAAAGTGCTTTTAAATAACACAGAGTTCTTAGTAATACTGTTTTTGATCAAAAAATAGCATAAAAGCCATTCCACTGTCAAAAAGGTGACTCTGATCAGGACGGTCCTACACTGTCTAATATTAAAAACCTTACTATCTGTGAGAGTTGACCTAAGGGTACTGTCACACAGTGCAATTTTCATCGCTACGACGGCACGATCCGTGACGTCGCAGCGTCGTATGATTATCGCTCCAGCGTCGTAGACTGCGGTCACACTTTGCAATCACGGCGCTGGAGCGATGCCGAAGTCCCCGGGTAACCAGGGTAAACATCGGGTTACTAAGCGCAGGGCCGCGCTTAGTAACCCGATGTTTACCCTGGTTACCAGCGTAAACGTAAAAAAAACAAACAGTACATACTTACATTCCGGTGTCTGTCCTCCGGCGTCTCAGCTTCTCTGCACTGTGTAAGCACAGCGGCCGGAAAGCAGAGCGGTGACGTCACCGCTGTGCTCGCTTTCCGGCCGGCAGGCGCTCACAGTGCAGAGAAGCTGAGACGCCGGAGGACAGACACCGGAATGTGAGTATGTACTGTTTGTTTTTTTTACACTTACGCTGGTAACCAGGGTAAACATCGGGTTACTAAGCGCGGCCCTGCGCTTAGTTACCCGATGTTTACCCTGGTTACAAGCGAACACATCGCTGGATCGGTGTCACACACAACGATCCAGCGATGTCAGCGGGAGATCCAGCGACGAAAGAAAGTTCCAAACGATCTGCTACGACGTACGATTCTCAGCAGGGTCCCTGATCGCTGCTGCGTGTCAGACACTGCGATATCCTAACGATATCGCTAGAACGTCACGAATCGTACCGTCGTAGCGATCAAAATTGCACTGTGTGACAGTACCCTTAGGGTGTGAATAAGGGCAGACAAAAGGACCGGGTCCCAACCAGTGGACGCTAGTCTTTAAATGTAATTTTCAGCTCAGGAGAGGGAGGCCACACCCCAGCTTACACAGAATGCAAAAAATACAAAGAAAAAACAAAATTGAGATTGGTTTGAGTTGGTATTCATGCAGCTCATAATCGCATGTTCACATAGGCCATAAAACATAAAAAACCTACAAGAAAGAAAATGAGCAAAAACCTGACGGTCCTGAGCAGGGTCACCTTGTCGACATGGGATGCTATTTTTAATCAAAAACAGTATTACTAAAAACGGAAGTGGAATGAAACCTTCCGTATTTCTCAAATTACAATTCAATGTATTTTTTTTCGTCTTAATTTTTTTTTTATATTTCAGGATAGCATTTTTTATGTGGGCAGACAGAGGGCGCTGTAAAACCTCGCAACGGCAAAGCGCTATCAGTTTTTAAGCATTTAACAGTGATTAGTCCTCATTCAGACAGAGATGTCTTCTTTGGGGTCTTGAGGTGTTTGGTCATCCTCGTATGGCTAGGAGGACTGGAGGAGGTAATATCAGCACCTGGCACTCTTACACCACCCACTATCTATTATTTATCGTGTCCCATTTTTTCCATCCCCTGGAGTCGCAGACCAAATCTTGACGTCTTTATTTGTAGAAGTGACTTTTCACCTTTTCTTCCTGAGAATCTCTTTCGCTCCTGTGTGCCCCAGTGCATGGTGGTAGCCATCTACACCCATAGCTGGGTCTTCTCAGGTCCTGGGTGCCACGATCTCTTCATTTATGCCTGATTGAGGCACAAGTCATGTGATCCCATTATTGGTAATGGTATTGGAATTTTGGAGAAAATTTTGAAAAATGTTCATTTTTCAAACTTTCAATCTTTATATCCTTACACCAGTTTGTCATGCTGTACAAAAGAATTAATCAATAACATTTCCCATATGTCTACATTACATCTGCATCATTTTTTCAAACATCATTTTATTTTGTTAGGATGTTGGAAGGGTTAAAAGTTTAGCTGCAATTCCTCATTTTTTCCAAGAAACTAATAAATCCTGTTTCCTTAGGACCTATTCACCTATTCAGACTTAAATGGACTTCTCGGCGGCCTATATATTGGAAACTCCCCAGAGTGAGACCATTTTATAAACTGAACCCCTCAAATGCTTCAAAACTGCTGTCAGGACATTTTACAATCCCTTCAGGTTTAGGTGACTTTACTCTTCAGGTCGGTGCGATTACAGCGATACCAGATTTATATCCAGTTTTTATGTTTGGCTGCTGTCACACACTAAATGACACTTTTATTGCAAAAACGCATGTCCATATGTTGATCGCTATAATTTTTCCATTTTTGGCTGACAGAGTCATGTGAGGGCTTGTTTTTTGCAGGGCAAGTTGACGTTTTTATTGGTACCATTTTCGGGCTCATGACATTTTTTGATCACTTTTTATTCTGATTTTTGGGAGGCAGAATGAACAAAACCAGCAATTCAGGAATTGTTTTTGGGTGGAGGGGGGTTTATGCCGTTCCGCGTGTAGTAAAATTGATCAGGCAGCTTTATTCTTCGGGTCAGTACGATTACAGCGATACCTCATTTATATCCTATTTTATGTTTTGGCGATTTTACACAATAATAATAATAATAATAATAATCTTTATTTATATAGCACCAACATATTCCGCAGCGCTTTACAGTTTAACAGTTTCAAACACAACAGTCATAGGTAACAATGTTAACAATACAGTAATAAAGCAAAAATAAGACAAAATGAGACGACCCTGCTCGTGAGAGCTTACAATCTACAATGAGGTGGGGAGATACAAAGTACAGGTGTGTATTTACAATGATGTATTTACAATAAAAACTATTTTATAGAAAAAATAATAATTTGCATCCCTTTATTCTGAGAGCTATAACTTTTTTATTTTTCCACTAACGGAGCTGTATGGCGGCTTGTTTTTTGTGGGACAAGAAGATGTTTTCAGAGATATCATATTTATTTACATTTGTCTTTTTGATTGCATTTTATTCCATTTTTTGTTGGTTGGAATTTTTTTTATTTCTTTTACATATTCACTTAATGGGTTTAATAGTAGGGCAGTTTTATAGGTTGGATTGTTCCGGACATGGTGATACCAAGTATGTGTACTATTTTTTTATTTTATTTTTTTCATAAAAATATTTATTTATGGGTAGAAAAAAAAAAAACAGCCAGTAATGTGTTCGGTTTTTGCTCGTGCACAAAGTGATGTGTCGGGCTCCAGTCTCCTCCCATCCCCTCGGGTGCCCACGTCATGGTCAAGTGAGGCAGCGGGCGCCAGGTCACAAATCATGTAGCCACAAACAGGACCGCGAGAGTGATGAGCCGAAAGGGAGGCCGACACACCGTGCACCCGCGTACAGTGATCATTGTGTGTGAAGAATCTGCTGAGCTTTGGGGGGTCAGTTAATAATAATTAACAAGAACTACTGGATCTTTACTACCAACAAGGTATTTACAATGACATACGTGAGGGAAGTCTAACTAAGGGTATGTGCACACGTCAGGATTTCTTGCAGAAATTTCCTGAAGAAAACCGGAAATTTTCTGCAAGAAATCCACATTTAATTTTTTTGCGTTTTTTTCCCGTTTTTTTAGCATTTTGCAAGCGAAATTAGCTTGCAGAATGCTAAAGTTTTCCAAGCGATCTGTAGCATCGCTTGGAAAACTGACTGACAGGTTGGTCACACTTGTCAAACATAGTGTTTGACAAGTGTGACCAACTTTTTACTATAGATGCTGCCTATGCAGCATCAATAGTAAAAGATAGAATGTTTAAAAATAATAAAAAAAATAAAAAAAATGGTTATACTCACCTGCAGACAGCCGATCTCCTCAGCGGCGTCCATTCCTATAGATGGTGTGTGTGTGCAGGACCTTCGATGATGTCACGGTCACGTGAGCGGTCACGCGACCAATCACAAGATGGCGACGTCATAGCAGGTCCTTCACACAGACCATCTATAGGAACGGAAGCGGCAGCATGCACCGCTGAGAGGCGGGAAGACATCGAAGGTGAGTATATGACTATTTTTTATTTTTATTCTTTTTTTTTTACCAATTATATGGTGCCCAGTCCGTGGAGGAGAGTCTCCTCTCCTCCATCCTGGGTACCAACCGCACATGATCTGCTTAATTCCCGCATCGTGTGCATAGCCCCATGCGGAAAGTAAGCAAATCAATGCATTCCTAGTTGTGCGAAATCCCCGCAATTCCGCAAATTTAATGAACATGTTGCTTTTTTTTCCGCGATGCGATTTTTTCGCAGAAAAAAATGCAACATTTGAACAAGATTTGCAGAATACACTGAAAATAATGGGAGGCATATGTAAGCTTTTATTTCGCGTTTTTATCACGTTTTTATAGCGAAAAAACGTGAAAAAAATGCGAAAAATACTGAACGTGTACACATGGCCTAAGGGACAGGGGTACAATTAAAGGGAAGAGGTAATAGGAGAGGGTAGTAGAAGCTGGGATGTGAGGGGAGATATATAACTGATCTTCTGGTAATATGAGAAATTATGATTGCAGTGGTCATCATCTTCCTCTAGATTGTGTCCTTGTATTTAGGATAAAGTCCTGGTGTCAGAAGTCCTGAGGGCATTCCATTTAGGCCTGAGGGTACCGTCACACATTGAAATTTTCATCGCTGCGACGGCACGATTCGTGACGTCGCAGCGTCGTATAATCATCGCTCCAGCGTCGTAGACTGCGGTCACACGTTGCAATCACGGCGCTGGAGCGATGCCGAAGTCCCCGGGTAACCAGGGTAAACATCGGGTAACTAAGCGCAGGGCCGCGCTTAGTAACCCGATGTTTACCCTGGTTACCAGCGTAAACGTAAAAAAACAAACAGTACATACTCACCCGTCGGTGTCCTTCAGGTCCCTTGCCGTCTGCTTCCTGCTCTGAGTGCAGCCGTACAGTGAGAGCAGAGCGCAGCACCGCTGTGATCTGCTCTCACTTTCCGGCCGGCACTCAGAGCAGGAAGCAGACGGCAAGGGACCTGAAGGACACCGACGGGTGAGTATGTACGGTTTGTTTTTTTACGTTTACGCTTGTAACCAGGGTAAACATCGGGTTACTAAGCGCGGCCCTGCGCTTAGTTACCCGATGTTTACCCTGGTTACAAGCGAAGACATCGCTGGATCGCTGTCACACACAACGATCCAGCGATGTCAGCGGGTGATCAAGCGACGAAAGAAAGTTCCAAACGATGTGCTACGACGTACGATTCTCAGCAGGGTGTCTGATCGCAGTAGCGTGTCAGACACTGCGATAAAGTAACGATATCGCTAGAACGTCACGAATCGTAACGTCGTAGCGATGGAAATTTCAATGTGTGACGGTACCCTGAGACTAGATGTCCATCTGAAGAACAATGGCTTGTAAGTCACCTCCACATGGAATGTGTGTCAAAGATAAGATGTTCAATTCAGGAGCAATAGCTTGTTCTCCCATCACCACAGGGGTTCTGTATCCTCCAAGAGGTTGGAGACACAATGTCCATCTACAATGTAGATTCTCTTTGTTCCACTGAAAGAACAGAGGACTTCACACCCCAGGGACTTGTGGGACCACAATTTACAGCTAATGGCCAATTCCTTTGAAGTAGGTTTTAGCTGTTATATAGAGTTCTAGGACTGTACATTGCTCTTATAATACACTAGAAATAGGCCCCATGCTATTGCATCAGGAGTGCTGTGAAATTAACATCTGTGTACCCTTAGTGGTGCTAACAGGAGCAGTGGACATGTGCCACACCATTTGCGCTTTCCAACATACCTGTTCAATGTCATCCTTCCGCATTCGTGTATTGTATTTGTTGCATCATTTGACTTCTTTCACACCTGTGCATTG
The DNA here is from genome assembly GCF_051348905.1 of Ranitomeya variabilis. NCBI lineage: Eukaryota > Metazoa > Chordata > Amphibia > Anura > Dendrobatidae > Ranitomeya > Ranitomeya variabilis. Next base: position 669,336,247 of record NC_135236.1, on the reverse strand, counting down.
TCTCTTCCTTGTTGAGCCAATGAGCGGTGCCGCGTGGCTTTGAGCAGCACGGGATTAAGGCTATGTGCACATGTTGCAGATTTGCCTGCGGATTTTTCTGCACTGAATCCGCATCTCTTGGCAGAAAACACAGGTGCGTTTTTGATGCGTTTTTGGTGCCTTTTTTATGTGGTTTTTGCAAGGTTTTGATGTATTTTTTTATGCGATTTGTATGCATTTTTAAAAGCTTAATAAAGATCTATTATTGAACAACAAAAAAAGATTTGTGATGTCATTTCTTGTCCAACCTCCTCTTTTACGTTTGTCCAACCGATAATAGATAGATGATAGATAGAAGGAATGAGAGATAGAAGGAATAAGATAGATAGATCTATAGATAGAAAATAACTATCGATCTATGTATAGATCTATCTATCATCTATCTATCTCATTCCTTCTATCTATCTATCTATAGAAGAAGTATTAGGCTACGTTCACATTTGCGTTGTGCGCCGCAGCGTCGGCGACGCAACGCACAACGCAAACAAAAACGCAGCAAAACGCACGCTAAAACGCTGCGTTTTGCGACGCATGCGTCCTTTTTGGCCGAAATTGGACGCAAAAAAAATGCAACTTGCTGCGTCCTGTGCGCCCTGACGCGTGCGCCGCAAAAAACGCATGTGTCAAAAAACGCATCACAACGCATGTCCATGCGCCCCCATGTTAAATATAGGGGCGCATGACGCACAACTCTAATGTGAACTTAGCCTTAGCACAAAAAAACACAAAAGTGAAAATAGAAAAATAGAGTCGGGTGCGGAGTCCCCAAGGCATAGACCAAACCTCAAATGTAGGAATCCAAAAAACGGAGGCAGCACACCATTAGTAGTGGAAAAAGCAGGAGCTACTTTTATTAGCCCATCTCAGCAATGTTTCGGTTCCAGTAGATGTGAACCTTTTTCAAGCCAGGTGTGCTGCCTCCATTTTTTGGATTTCTATCTATCTATCTATCTATCTATCTATCTATCTATCTATCTATCTATCTATCTATCTATCTATCTATCTATCTATCTAATGAGATAGATAGATAGATAGATAGATAGATAGATAGATAGATAGATAGATAGATAGATAGATAGAAGGAATGAGATAGATAGATAGATAGATAGATAGATAGATAGATAGAAGGAATGAGATAGATAGATGGATATATATATATATATATCTATAGATATATCTATCTATTGATATATCTCTCTACTGCATATTATTATTATTGTTTATTGATACAGTGCCATTAATTCCATGGTGCTGTACATGAGAAAAGGGGTTACAGATAACGTTTACAGTAAACAAATTTACAATGACAGACTGGTACAGAGGGGAGAGGACCCTGTCCTTGCGGACTTACATTCGGCATCACCTCTATGTAGCAGAGGCGATCGAGTTGTGCATGCTTCTAGCCTCCCATGGAGACTATTGAAGCATGCCAAAATAAAAAAAATGTGTTTAAAGATATAAAAACAATGGGTTTGGCCTGAGCTCTGGCAATGTAGGAGGTAAAATCTCTGAGCTCTCACTAAAGGACCCAAAAAGCAACGAAAAAAATCAAAAAGAGGCATTTATTTATAACTTTTATTGCGTTATTATCCCTCTACATCAGAATTGGAACATTTTACTGTCAAAAAACGCTTTCAATCAAGAATTTTTACTTCATAGAATGTAGGAGATAAAACAGGAGACGACATTGTGAAAAGCGGAGGGATTCCTTTACCTTTTTTTTTTTTTTTCCACACCAGGATTCAACTTTAAGATCAGTGCTTGCATTTTCCACCTAAGAGCCAATTGGACAGTTATCCCTGCTCATTTGGGTGCCCATATTGCTGAGATTTATTTTTATTTGGGTGTCTTGTGCACTGAAACTGCATTCTTCCCTGCGGTGTAAAGGCGGAGGGATAGCCACTTCATATATTTTTGACTGCAGGATATAATTAAATTGATGACCAGTGCAGCTAGTTTTCACTCAGTGGACAACTTAGATTTATCATCCTGTCATTTTGACACATATATCTGAAAGATTAGAGATGGCACAAGCGAGATTTACCAGTAAAACCCGGCTGGAATACCGCACAGCTTAACAGCATTTTCACCTGAGGTAGAAAGTAGTTCCGGCCGCTCCATTTGACTTACTGCGGCAAGCTCCTACTTCAGCAAGATTATAGATCCAGGAGCACCTCAGGCACCTGCTTTCACACCGACCATCAATACAGATACATCACTTATCTATGATCAAAGGGGCTGAATTGTCTGAAGACAGAACACCGAAGGAGACTGCGATTTTAGAACACCAGAGAGGAGGATAGTTTTTTTTTTTTTTTTAAAGCACCCATCATTGTAGGATCCTGTTTCCCTATCAACCAGATAAGAATCTCAAGGTGAAGACATTTTGAAACAATAAAGGCGACTCTGGTTGCCTGGGTGGTGTCTTGGGATTTAAGGTACCTTCACATTAAGCGACGCTGCAGCGATAGCGACAACGATGCCGATCGCTGCAGCGTCGCTGTTTGGTCGCTGGAGAGCTGTCACACAGACCGCTCTCCAGCGACCAATGATCCCGAGGTCCCCGGGTAACCAGGGTAAACATCGGGTTGTTAAGCGCAGGGCCGCGCTTAGTAACCCGATGTTTACCCTGGTTACCATCGTAAAAGTAAAAAAAACAAACAGTACATGCTCACCTGAGCGTCCCCCGGCGTCCGCTTCCTGCAATGACTGAGTGCCGGCCCTAACAGCAGAGCGGTGACATCACCGCTGTGCTTTTACTTTCACTTTAGGGCCGGCGCTCAGTCAGAGCAGGAAGCGGACGCCGGGGGACATGCAGGTGAGTATGTACTGTTTGTTTTTTTAACTTTTACGCTGGTAACCAGGGTAAACATCGGGTTACTAAGCGCGGCTCTGCGCTTAGTAACCCGATATTTACCCTGGTTACCAGCGTAAAACATCACTGGCATCGTTGCTTTTGGTGTCAAACCTGACGATAAACGCCGGTCTGACGACCAAATAAAGTTCTGAACTTTCAGCAACGACCAGCGATATCACAGCAGGATCCTGATCGCTGCTGCCTGTCAAACTAAACGATATCGCTAGCCAGGACACTGCAACGTCACGGATCGCTAGCGATATCGTTTAGTGTGAAGGTACCTTTAGTCCCATAAGGAATTGACGGCTTTCAGAGAACTTTAAAGGTTACTTGTACCTAGAATGCAAAGGGAGAGGGTTTAGGGGTTGTATATAGACCATCTCATAAGTAGTGCCTTATAAGTTTATACCTTAGTTCCTATTTCAATTTGGTTAGTGCATCCAAGCCCCATATATATTTAATTAGGGGACTTTATAAGTGTCCTATGATACATAATATTAATTAACTGCAGCTCAGAGCCTTGTTCTTTTAATATATAACAATCTGGTCAGAGACTTTACTCCCCTTATCTTCTAATCCTACTGTCATGCATAGGCTCAGCTCTGTTAGGGTACCGTCACACAGTACCATTTACATCGCTACGACGGCACGATTCGTGACGTCGCAGCGTCGTATGATTATCGCTCCAGCGTCGTAGACTGCGGTCACACGTTGCAATCACGGCGCTGGAGCGATGCCGAAGTCCCCAGGTAACCAAGGTAAACATCGGGTTACTAAGCGCAGGGCCGCGCTTAGTAACCCGATGTTTACCGTGGTTACCAGCGTAAAAGTTAAAAAAAACAAACAGTACATACTCACCATCTGATGTCCGTCAGGTCCCTTGCCGTCTGCTTCCTGTTCTGACTGGGATCCGGCCGTACAGTGAGAGCAGAGCGCAGCGGCGACGTCACCGCTGTGATCTGCTCTCACTTTCCGGCCGGCAGACAGTCAGAGCGGGAAGCGGACGGCAAGGGACCTGACGGACATCAGATGGTGTGTATGTACTGTTTGTTTTTTTTTACTTTTACGCTGGTAACCACGGTAAACATCGGGTTACTAAGCGCGGCCCTGCGCTTAGTAACCCGATGTTTACCCTGGTTACCAGCGAACGCATCGCTGGATCGCTGTCACACACAACGATCCAGCGATGACAGCGGGAGATCCAGCGACGAAAGAAAGTTTCAAACGATGTGCTACGACGTACGATTCTCAGCTGGGTGCCTGATCGCAGTAGCGTGTCAGACACTGCGAGATCGTAACGATATCGCTAGAACGTCACGAATCGTGCCGTCGTAGCGATAAAAATGCCACTGTGTGACGGTACCCTTACTCACAGTTTGTTTGGGCAAATTTGAGGAATAGGAATCATTGTATTCTTCTCTTCATCCTGATCAAGGAATCAAGAAACTTCCTATACTCCCTTGTACATTACACAGGCTGTTTATTTAATCTTTAACCTCTTCCTTGGCTGGATATAAATCTTATTACGCTGCCACATCAAAGATTCTAGATTTAAAAGGTACATTACCCTATTTATTCTTTACAAAACTTGAGAGGCCTATGAGGTAATTATCTGCCTACTTTAACTTGTAAGCTTCGCATGCTGATCCTTTGTGTGTAGTATCTTGTGTTTCAGGTTACCAACTTTATTTGTTTGACTGACAGCTATTCTTTTATCAATATATTGTATCATAGAGCAATATTTACATGCAATTACCTGTATATTGAGTTCCAAGGGCTATATACTATAATTAATTGTTTCATACTATTATATATATCCAAGTGTCAATAAAGGTACCGTCACACTCAGCGACGCTGCAGCGATATAGACAACGAGCCGATCGCTGCAGCGTCGCTGTTTAGGTCGCTGGGGAGCTGTCACACAGATAGCTCTCTCCAGCGACCAATGATTAGGGGAACGACTTCGGCATCGTTGAAACTGTCTTCAACGATGCCGAAGTCCCCCTGCAGCACCCGGGTAACCAGGGTAAACATCGGGTTACTGAGTGCAGGGCCGCGCTTAGTAACCCGATATTTACCCTGGTTACCATTGTAAAAGTTAAAAAAACCACTACATACTCACCTTCTGGTGTCTGTCACGTGAGATGTCAAACAGTGAGATCTTCCCAACGATCGCTGCTGCGATCTCACTGTTTGACATCTCACCAGCGACCTGTAGCGACCTGTACAACAATGTCACATGGGAGCTATTATGACGATTCAGTGTCTGAGTCGTCAACGAAGTCGTTGGTAAGGTGTCAAACACAGCAATGTGTGCTACCCAGCGGGACCTCAACGATCAAAAAAAGGTCCAGGCCATTCCGACACGACCAGCGATCTCATAGCAGGGGCCTGGTCGCTGCTACGTGTCACACATAGCGAGATCGCTACTGAGGTCGCTGTTGCGTCACAAAACTTGTGACTCAGCAGCGATCTCGCTAGCGATCTCGCTTAGTGAGACGGGGGCTTTAAAATAGATCACATAGAGGTGCCACCAATAGCAGAGATCCCACCTTCTTTAATTAACCTGGATGAGTTTCTCAGTTCTAACAAGCCTGCCACTGAAGGTTTCTTGGCTAGCCTTTTTAGGTCATTTAATGAATCTATGAGGATAGGATTTGAATTACAGAGCAAAACCCTGCAGGAAACTTGCAACAATTTCATTCAAAGATTCGAGAAGAATGAAAAAAGATTAACTCTTGTTGAAAGACACCATTTACCTATCCAAACAGAATTTTAATCTTCAAGCTGAGATCCTTAAGGTACCTTCACACTCAGCAACTTTACAACGAGAACGACAACGATCCGTGACGTTGCAGCGTCCTGGATAGCGATCTCGTTGTGTTTGACACGCAGCAGCGATCTGGATCCCGCTGTGATATCGCTGGTCGGAGCTAGAAGTCCAGAACTTTATTTCGTCGCTGATGACCCGCTGTCATCGCTGGATCGGCGTGTGTGACGCCGATCCAGCGATGTGTTCACTTCTAACCAGTGTAAATATCGGGTTACTAAGCGCAGGGCCGCGCTTAGTAACCCGATATTTACCCTGGTTACCATTGTAAAAGTTAAAAAAAACAAAACACTACATACTCACATTCTGATGTCTGTCACGTCCCCCGCCGGCGTCCACAGGGTTAAAACTGCTTTCGGCAGGAGCGCTTCTACTATGCACGCTCTCCGGCTGAGAGCTTCCTGCACTGAATGTGTCAGCGCCGGCCGTAAAGCAGAGCACAGCGGTGGCGTCCCCGCTGTTACTGCCAGCGCTGACACATTCAGTGAAGGGAAGCTCTCGGCAGCAGCGCGTGCGTTAGCAGCGCTCCTGCCGAAAGCAGTTTTAACCCTGTGGATGCCGGCGGGGGACGTGACAGACATCAGAATGTGAGTATGTAGTTTTTTTTTTTTACTTTTACAATGGTAACCAGGGTAAATATCGGGTTACCAAGCACGGCCCTGCACTTAGTAACCCGATGTTTACCCTGGTTACCCGGGTGCTGCAGGGGGACTTCGGCATCGTTGAAGACAGTTTCAATGATGCCGAAGTCGTTCCCCTGATCATTGGTCGCTGGAGAGAGCTGTCTGTGTGACAGCTCCCCAGTGACCACACAACGACTTACCAACGATCACGGCCAGGTCATATCGCTGGTCGTGATCGTTGGTAAGTCGTTTAGTGTGACTTAGGCTTTAAAGATAAGAGGCATTCCTGAATCCGTCCCGCAAGGTGACCTCTCAAACTACACTAAAAATCTATTCAAAAACCTGGTCCCCAATCTTACAACTGAACATTGACAGTATACATCGCCTACCACGTCCTAAGGGGATACCCCAAGACAAGCCCAGGGATACTATCCTTAGAGTACATTTCTTCGATACAAAAGAAAAGATTTTGAAAGGCATCAGGGAAAAAGGTTCCTTCCCTGACCCGTATAGGAACATAAAATTGTTCTCAGACTTCTCCAAAGCGACGATGGATGCGCGTAGATCCTTTAAAGACATAACAGCTAAACTTAGAGACCTCAAAGTGCCCTATAGATGGGGCTTCCCAACAAAACTCTTAGTGTGTTATAACAGCAAAAATTATCCTATCGATACCCCTCAAGAAGGCTTGAGATTTATTACATTCCTCATGGAAGAACCTGCCTTTAAAGATAAACATTAGAAAATATGCTTATTATATTCATAATTTCATTCTTTCAATAGACCTCTAACTCTGAGGTGTCTTTGTGGGCCTCAGCCACAAGTCTTGTATACCCCACACTTAGGTGAGACTCAATAAATTTGGAGTCCTCCAGGAGAACCCCTAAGTTAGTTCTTGTGTATTTTGGCTAGTTTTAGATAGGCCAACCACCAGTTTTGTTGTATTTATTTTTATCGCTCAGTTTTGTTTCATTCATAATTAATAATGAAAATCCTTTCTTATAATGTTAGAGGCATCAACAGCCCTAATAAAAGATTTACCATTTGGAAAGAGATTATTCGTTCTCGTGCCAATATTGTATGTCTACAGGAGGTGAAATTAGCGAAAGACAATCATCCAACTTTTCAGCATAAAAAATTTCCACATATCTTTAAATCGCTACATTCGTCTAAAAAAGGGGGTGTCGTCACTTTAATAAGTAGCGATGTTCCATTCCAACTTGTTGATGAAGTAACAGACCATTTGGGCAGGTTCCATATCCTTACTTGTTATTTAAACAACAAACCTTGTACAGTGGTGAATGTATATGCTCCCAACACAAATCACATTTCCTTTTTAAATAATCTACATAAAAAAGTGAATAAAATTAAATTAGGAGATATCATATGGATAGGAGACTTTAACATTGTGCCTGATAGCATTATGGATTCCTCCTCTCTAGTCCGTTACAAGGCGCCAGTTTTAAAAAAGTGGTTGATCCAAAATGAACTCTACGACATATTCAGATGTCTTAATTCTTCTTCCCGTGAGTATTCTCACTATTCTGATGTGCATAAAACATCTTCCCGTATAGATTTAATTTTGACAAATGTTTTTACCCTCTCCAAATTTAAGAGTTTTCAAATTTAACCCCTTCATGACCCAGCCTATTTTGGCCTTAATGACCTGGCCGTTTTTTGCAATTCTGACCAGTGTCCCTTTATGAGGTAATAACTCAGGAACGCTTCAACGGATCCTAGCGATTCTGAGATTGTTTTTTCGTGACATATTGGGCATCATGTTAGTGTTAAATTTAGGTCGATAATTTCTGAGTTTATTTGTGAAAAAAACGGAAATTTGGCGAAAATTTTGAATATTTTGCAATTTTCACATTTTGAATTTTTATTCTGTTAAACCAGAGAGTTATGTGACACAAAATAGTTAATAAATAACATTTCCCACATGCCTACTTTACATCAGCACAATTTTGGAACCAATTTTTTTTTCGCTAGGAAGTTATAAGGGTTAAAATTTGACCAGTGATTTCTCATTTTTACAACAAAATTTACAAAACCATTTTTTTTAGGGACCACCTCACATTTGAAGTCTTTTTGAGGGTTCTATATGGCTGAAAATACCCAAAAGTGACACCATTCTAAAAACTGCACCCCTCAAGGTGCTCAAAACCACATTCATGAAGTTTATTAACCCTTCAGGTGTTTCACAGCAGCAGAAGCAACATGGAAGTAAAAAATGAACATTTAACTTTTTAGTCACAAAAATGATCTTTTAGCAACAATTTTTTTATTTTCCCAAGGGTAAAAGGAGAAACTGGACCACGAACGATGTTGTCCAGTTTGCCCTGAGTACTCTGATACCTCATATGTGGGGGTAAACCACTGTTTGGGCGCACGGCAGGGCTCGGAAGGAAAGGAGCGCCATTTGACTTTTTGAATGAAAAATTGGCTCCAATCTTTAGCGGACACCATGTCACGTTTGGAGAGCCCCTGTGTGCCTAAACATTGGAGCTCCCCCACAAGTGACCCCATTTTGGAAACTAGACCCCCCAAGGAACTTATCTAGAAGCATAGTGAGCACTTTAAACCCTCAGGTGCTTCACAAATTGATTCGTAAAAATGAAAAAGTACTTTTTTTCACACAACATTTCTTTTAGCCTCAATTTTTTCATTTTCACATGGGCAACAGGATAAAATGGATCCTAAAATTTGTTGGACAATTTCTCCTGAGTACACCGATACCTCATATGTGGTGGTAAACCACTGTTTGGGCACATGGTAAGGCTCGGAAGGGAAGGAGCGCCATTTGACTTTTTGAATGGAAAATTAGCTCCAATCGTTAGCGGACACCATGTCGCGTTTGGAGAGCCCCTGTGTGCCTAAACATTGGAGCTCCCCTACAAGTGACCCCATTTTGGAAACTAGACCCCCAAGGAACTTATCTAGATGCATAGTGAGCACTTAAAACCCCCAGGTGCTTCACAGAAGTTTATAACGCAGAGCCGTGAAAATAAAAAATAATTTTTCTTTCCTCAAAAATGATTTTTAGCCCGGAATTTTTTATTTTCCCAAGGGTAATAGGAGAAATTGTTGTCCAGTTTGTCCTGAGTACGATGATACCCCATATGTGGGGGTAAACCACTGTTTGGGCGCACGGCAGGGCTCGGAAGGGAAGGCATGCCATTTGGCTTTTTGAATGGAAAATTAGCTCCAATCATTAGCGGACACCATGTCGTGTTTGCAGAGCCCTTGTGTGCCTAAACATTGGAGCTCCCCCACAAGTGACCCCATTTTGGAAACTAGACTTCCAAGGAACTAATCTAGATGTGTGGTGAGCACTTTGAACTCCCAAGTGCTTCACAGAAGTTTATAACGCAGAGCCATGAAAATAAAAAATAATTTTTCTTTTCTCAAAAATTATTCTTTAGCCCACAATTTTTTATTTTCCCAAGGGTAACAGGAGAAATTGAACGCCAAAAGTTGTTGTCCAGTTTCTCCTGAGTACGCTGATACCCCATATGTGGGGGTAAACCAATGTTTTGGCACACGTCGGGGTTCGGAAGGGAAGTAGTGACGTTTTGAAATGCAGACTTTGATGGAATGCTCTGCGGGCGTCAGGTTGCGTTTGCAGAGCCCCTGATGTGCCTAAACAGTAGGAACTCCCCACAAGTGACCCCATTTTGGAAACTAGACCCCCAAGGGAACTTATCTAGATGTGTGGTGAGCACTTTGAACCCCCAAGTGCTTCACAGAAGTTTATAATGCAGAGCCGTGAAAATAATAAATGTATTTCCTTTCCTCAAAAATATTTTTTTAGCCCAGAATTTTTTAATTTTCCCAAGGGTAACAGGAGAAATTTGACCCCAATAGTTGTTGCCCAGTTTGTCCTGAGTACGCTGGTACCCCATATGTGGGGGTAAACCACTGTTTGGGCGCACGTCAGGGCTCGGAAGGGAAGTAGTGACATTTGAAATGCAGACTTTGATGGAATGGTCTGCGGGCATCATGTTGCATTTGCAGAGCCCCTGATGTGCCTAAACAGTAGAAACACCCCACAAGTGACCCCATTTTGGAAACTAGACCCCCCAAGGAACTTATCTAGATGTGTGGTGAGCACTTTCAACCCCCAAGTGTTTCACAGAAGTTTATAACGCAGAGCCGTGAAAATAAAAAATAATTGTTCTTTCCTCAAAAATTATGTTTAGCAAGTAATTTTTTATTTTTTCAAGGGTAACAGGAGAAATTGGACCCCAATAGTTGTTGCCCAGTTTGTCCTGAGTACGCTGGTACCCCATATGTGGGGGTAAACCACTGTTTGGGCGCACGTCAGGGCTCGGAAGGGAAGTAGTGACATTTGAAATGCAGACTTTGATGGAATGGTCTGCGGGCGTCATGTTGCATTTGCAGAGCCCCTGATGTGCCTAAACAGTAGAAATACCCCACAAGTGACCCCATTTTGGAAACTAGACCCCCCAAGGAACTTATCTAGATGTGTGGTGAGCACTTTAAACCCCCAACTGTTTCACAGAAGTTTATAACGCAGAGCCGTGAAAATAAAAAATAATTGTTCTTTCCTCAAAAATTATGTTTTAGCAAGTAATTTTTTATTTTTGCAAGGGTAACAGGAGAAATTGGACCCCAATAGTTGTTGCCCAGTTTGTCCTGAGTACACTGGTACCCCATATGTGGGGGTAAACTACTGTTTGGGCGCACGTCGGGGCTTGGAAGGGAGGGAGCACCATTTGACTTTTTGAACGCAAGATTGGCTGGAATCAATGGTGGCGCCATGTTACGTTTGTAGACCCCTGATGTGCCTAAACAGTGGAAACCCCTCAATTCTAACTTCAACGCTAACCCCAACACACCTCTAACCCTAATCCCAACTGAAGCCATAACCCTAATCACAACCCTAACCCCAACACACCCCTAACCACAACCCTAACCCCAACACAGCCGTAACCCTAATCCCAACCCTAACCCTAATCCCAACCCTAACCCTAATCCCAACCCTAACCACAACTGTAACCCCAACACACCCCTAACCCTATCCGTAACCCTAACCACAAGCCTAATCTTAACCCTATTTCCAACCCTAGCCCTAATTCCAACCCTAACTCTAATTCCAACCCTAACCCTAAGGCTATGTGCCCACATTGCGGATTCGTGCGAGATTTTTCTGCACGATTTTTGAAAAATCTGCAGGTAAAAGGCACTGCGTTTTACCTGCGGATTTACAGCGGATTTCCAGTGTTTTTTTTGTGCGGATTTCACCTGCGGATTCCTATTGAGGAACAGGTGTAAACCGCTGCGGAATTCGCACAAAGAATTGACATGCTGCGGAAAATACAACGCAGCGTTTCCGCACGGAATTTTCCGCACCATGGGCACAGCGGATTTGGTTTTCCATAGGTTTACATGGTACTGTAAACCTCATGGAAAACTGCTACGAATTCGCAGCGGCCAATTTGCTGCGGATCCGCGGCCAATCCGCTGCGGATCCGCAGCCAAATCCGCACTGTGTGCACATGCCCTAACCCTAACCCTACCCCTAACCCTACCCCTAGTTCTAACCCTAACCCTAGTGGAAAAAGAAAAAAAAATATTTTCTTTTTTTTATTATTGTCCCTACCTATGGGGGTGATAAAGGGGGGGGTTATTTATTATTTTTTTATTTTGATCGCTGTGATAGAACCTATCACAGCGATCAAAATGTACTTGTAACGAATCTGCCGGCCGGCAGATTCGGCGGGCGCACTGCGCATGCGCCCGCCATTTTGGAAGATGGCGGCGCCCATGGAGAAGACGGACGGGCACCGGGAGCCTCGGTAAGTATAAGGGGGGGGGGATCGGGGCACGGGGGGGGGCGTCGGAGCACAGGGGGGTGGCATAGGAGCACGGGGGGAGCGGACAGGAGGACGGGGGAGCAGAGCACAGGACGGAGGGGACTACGGGACAGATCGGTGGCTTGGGGGGGCGATCGGTGGGGTGGGGGGGCTCACATCAGGGTTTCCAGCCATGGCCAATGATATTGCAGCATCGGCCATGGCTGGATTGTAATATTTCACCAGCTTTTTAGGTGAAATATTACAAATCGCTCTGATTGGCAGTTTCACTTTCAACAGCCAATCAGAGCGATCGTAGCCACGGGGGGGTGAAGCCACCCCCCCTGGGCTGAAGTACCACTCCCCCTGTCCCTGCAGATCGGGTGAAATTGGAGTAAACCCTTTCACCCGATCTGCAGGGACGCGATCATTCCATGACGCCACATAGGCGTCATGGGTCGGATTGGCACGGGTTTTCATGACGCCTACGTGGCGTCATGGGTCGGGAAGGGGTTAAAAAGAAACTATTTCAGATCATGCCCCAGTGTTAGCAGATTTTCTTCTAGGACCCCCACTCGGAAATAACAACGTATGGAAATGTAATCCTACACTGTTTAAAATTCCAGATTATAAGCAGGAAATAGAGACAATACTAAATAATTACTTCAAAGAGAATGTGTCTGAAGATATAAATGCATTTACACTGTGGAACGCCCACAAGGCAGTCCTCAGGGGAAGTCTCATACAATTAGCTGCAAGATATAAAAAGAAAAACGGAAAAGATTGCTAACCTACAGATCCAAATCAATACAAAAGAATTAGGCCATGTGCACACGTTCAGGATTTTTCACGTTTTTTGTGCGTTTTTTCGCTAAAAAAAGGTGATTAAAACCCAAAAAAAACGCTTACATATGCTTCCTATTATTTACAGGGTATTCCGCATTTTTTGTGCAAATGTTGCGATTTTTTTCCGCTAAAAAATCGCATCGCGGGAAAAAAAAGCAACATGTTCATTAAAAATGCGGAATTGCGGGGATTCCGCACACCTAGGAGTGCATTGATCTGCTTACTTCCCGCACGGGGCTGTGCACACCATGCGGGAAGTAAGCAGATTATGTACGGTTGGTACCCAGGGTGGAGGAGAGGAGACTCTCCTCCACGGACTGGGCACCATATAATTGGTAAAAAAAAAGAATTTAAATAAAAAATAGTCCTATACTCACCCTCTGATGGCCCCCGAAGTGTTCCCGCCTCTCCGGTGCATGCTCTCTCTTCGGTTCCTATAGATGGTGTGGTTCAGGACCTGTGATGACGTCACTGTCTTGTGATTGGTCGCGTCATCGCTCATGTGACTCACGCGACCAATCACAAGCTGCGACCACACCAGCATCTATAGGAACGGACGCCGCTGAGGAGATCGTCTGGGTGAGTATAACCATTTTTTATTTTTTTTAATTATTTTTAAACATTCTATCTTTTACTATAGATGCTGCATAAGCAGCATCTATAGTAACAAGTTGGTCACACTTGTCAAACAGTATGTTTGACAAGTGTGACCAACTTGTCAGTCAGTTTTCCAAGTGATGCTAGAGATCGCTTGGAAAACTTTAGCATTCTGCAAGCTAATTACGCTTGCAGAATGCTAAAAAAACGCGAAAAAAACGGGAAAAAAACGCAAAAAAAAATGCAGATTTCTTGCAGAAAATTTCCGGTTTTCTTCAGGAAATTTCTGCAAGAAATCCGGACGTGTGCACATACCCTTACAGCAAAACAATCTGCAAATACCATCTTCAAATATACAGGCGGAAATCTTGGAGTTGAGGCGAAAATTGAAATCCGAGATTTTCCAAGAACATGACTATGTTATAAAGGCCTCAAAATCCAAAGGGTATACATCATTAAACAAGCCTACCAAATATATGATGGTAAAGATTAAAAAAGAACGTATCAACAGAAGAATTAACAAAATTATTTCCTCGTCAGGTGAAGTTATGATTCATCCCAAAGACATTGCTAGCTCTTTCGCAGACTTTTTTCGTCAATTATACAATTTGAAAGATGACCCATGCACACCCAGTATCGACCCAGACTCCATTAATGCATTCCTATCTAGTATTAACAAAATAACTCCATCTGACTTAATATCTATTAATAGTCCCTTTACAGAAAAATAAATAATCGATAGTATTAATAAATCAAAGAATCAAAAAACACCGGGCCCAGATGGATTTTCCAATGAATATTTTTAATCTTTTTCGAAAATTCTAGCCCCGCACTTAGCTTCTATTTTTGCTCTTGCCTCCTCTCAGGGTTCCTTTCCTAAAGAGATGCAAGAAGCAGTTATCGTTATGATTCCCAAAACTGGGGGGATCCTGAGAAGATGCGAGATTACCGTCCAATCTCACTAATAAATAGTGATACAAAAATTTACTCCAAGATTTTGGCGGATCGATTAAAAAATATTCTCCCACGTTTGCTTGTAGATGACCAGATGGGATTCACTGATGGACGCCAAGCATCAGATGGGACCAGGAGGGTGATCAATTTAATCAACCTTATCCAAAATTCAAATTCAAAAGCAGCCTTTCTAACCTTAGATGCTGAAAAGGCTTTTGACAGGATAAACTGGACTTTTTTGAGAGCGACACTTGAAAAGTTTGGGTTTGATTCTGGATTTATGTCCACTATCTTTGCTCTGTATTCGGGACCTAGTGCCAGGATCTACTCCAATAATTTCATGTCAGATCTGTTCATCATTTCCAATGGCACACGTCAAGGGTGTCCTTTGTCACCCCTGCTGTTTGTCCTTGCAATGGAACCTTTGGCGGAGAGAATCAGATCCAATATAGATATTCTTGGAATTGATATCCAATCCCGTCAATTTAAAATTAGCATGTATGCAGATGATATTTTTCTTACACTACTTAATCCAGCAGCCTCGATTGAAGCTCTCTCTTCAGAGTTAGACACATTCTCCAAGATATCATATTTTAAGGTAAATCCACAAAAATCTAAATATTTAACTTTTAATATGAATGAATCACATGTTGCAGAATTGAGGGATCAGATAAATCTAGCTGGGGAGGGCGACAAAGTAGTGTATTTAGGAATAATCTTAACAAACAGACTACAAAATATAATAAAAACTAACGCTGATAACATTTTTAAAACAATTTCTCTTGACATCTCTCAATTTGCTCAATCGGAACTTTCTTTATTCGGAAGAACAATGACTATCAAAACAATCATTCTACCCAAGATACTTTATCTTTTTAGAACTCTCCCAGTGACCTTCCCCTGCCAATTTATTCATAAACTTCAAACTATGATAAACTCATTCATATGGGGCGGTAAGCGGGCCAGGTTGTCCTCAGATTTATTGTGCAAACACAAACGCAATGGCGGGGCTGGCCTCCCAAATGTCCATGCTTATTATCTGGCTTCCCTGGTAAAACAAAGCCATCAGTGGTTTGATAAAAAACTATAACCATCATGGTTCCAAATCGAAAGTGACATTAATAATCTTAATTTAGCACAGGATACTTTTTTCAGTTTCTTATTTCACAAACCAAAAAAGGAATCATCTCATCCCATTTTCAAGGCTATAATACAGGCCTGGAAAACTCTTCTTAAACCTCCAAGAAAAATTTTTGATAAATCAGAGCAAATTATGAAATTTCCTCTTCATCTATTGGCATTGATATATGATCTTCCACTTTCAGAAATTTGGGCCAAATCAGGCATTAAAAAAGTTGGACATATCTATAACGGGATGAATTTTCTCACCTTTAGCGAAATTAAGACTAAATTTAACTTACCCTCATCTGAATATTCTTTTTAACCCTAAAAGAGCATATACAGAAATTACTGACTAGCCAACCATTAAATTTAGAAATTCTTTCTTCATTACTGTGTAGTGTAAAGAACAAACATATATGGAGTCTAAATAACCTCTACAGTCACTTCAATAGAGATACCTCTTGTTTTAAAAATATATACATGAAAAAATGGGAATCGGACCTCAACGTTTCTTTACAAGTTGAGCAATGGGACAAGGCCATTAAGGACACATAGGGTACCGTCACACAGTGGCATTTTCATCGCTACGACGGCACGATCCGTGACGTTCTAGCGATATAGTTACGATCTCGCAGTGTCTGACACGCTACTGCGATCAGGGACCCCGCTGAGAATCGTACGTCGTAGCAGATCGTTTGAAACTTTCTTTCGTCGCTGGATCTCCCGCTGTCATCGCTGGATCGTTGTGTGTGACAGCGATCCAGCGATGCGTTCGCTTGTAACCAGGGTAAACATCGGGTTACTAAGCGCAGGGCCGCGCTTAGTAACCCGATGTTTACCGTGGTTACCAGCGTAAAAGTAAAAAACAAACAAACCGTACATACTCACCTGTCGGTGTCCTTCAGGTCCCTTGCCGTCTGCTTCCCGCTCTGACTGTCTGCCGGCCGGAAAGTGAGAGCAGATCACAGCGGTGACGTCACTGCTGCGCTCTGCTCTCACTGTACGGCGGCACTCAGTCAGAGCGGGAAGCAGACGGCAAGGGACCTGAAGGACACCGACAGGTGAGTATGTACGGTTTGTTTTTTTTAACTTTTACGCTGGTAACCAGGGTAAACATCGGGTTACTAAGCTCGGCCCTGCGCTTAGTAACCCGATGTTTACCCTGGTTACCAGCGAACCTCGGCATCGTTGGTCGCTGGAGAGCGGTCTGTGTGACAGCTCCCCAGCGACCACACAACGACTTACCAACGATCACGGCCAGGTCGTATCGCTGGTCGTGATCGTTGGTAAATCGTTATGTGAGATGGTACCCTTACATGTCTACCATTTCAATGGCTCTACAGGAGTCCTACTTCAAGGTGATCACACGTTGGTACTATACACCAATTAGACTTGCGCATATACACTCGCTGGCCACTTTATTAGGTACACCTGTCCAACTTCTTGTTAACACTTAATTTCTAATCAGCCAATCACATGGCGGCAACTCAGTGCATTTAGGCATGTAGACATGGTCAAGACAATCTCCTGCAGTTCAAACCGAGCATCAGTATGGGGAAGAAAGGTGATTTGAGTGCCTTTGAACGTGGCATGGTTGTTGGTGCCAGAAGGGCTGGTCTGAGTATTTCAGAAACTGCTGATCTACTGGGATTTTCACGCACAACCATCTCTAGGGTTTACAGAGAATGGTCCGAAAAAGAAAAAAAATCCAGTGAGCGGCAGTTCTGTGGGCGGAAATGCCTTGTTGATGCCAGAGGTCAGAGGAGAATGGGCAGACTGGTTCGAGCTGATAGAAAGGCAACAGTGACTCAAATCGCCACCCGTTACAACCAAGGTAGGCCTAAGAGCATCTCTGAACGCACAGTGCGTCGAACTTTGAGGCAGATGGGCTACAGCAGCAGAAGACCACACCGGGTACCACTCCTTTCAGCTAAGAACAGGAAACTGAGGCTACAATTTGTACAAGCTCATCGAAATTGGACAGTAGAAGATTGGAAAAACGTTGCTTGGTCTGATGAGTCTCGATTTCTGCTGCGACATTCGGATGGTAGGGTCAGAATTTGGCGTAAACAACATGAAAGCATGGATCCATCCTGCCTTGTATGGAGCATCTTTGGGATGTGCAGCCGACAAATCTGCGGCAACTGTGTGATGCCATCATGTCAATATGGACCAAAATCTCTGAGGAATGCTTCCAGCACCTTGTTGAATCTATGCCACGAAGAATTGAGGCAGTTCTGAAGGCAAAAGGGGGTCCAACCCGTTACTAGCATGGTGTACCTAATAAAGTGGCCGGTGAGTGTATATCAGGATCACTCTCCTTTGTGCTGGAGGAAGTGCGGATATCAAGGAAATCTTTTTCATCTTTTTTTGGGGCTGCCCGAAAATAAAACCTCTATGGTCAAAAGTTTAATTTCATATTAATTTATTTGTTAAAAATGTTGTGATTACTCCCCAGAGGGCTCTCCTTTCTCTGGACATGGAAGGAATTGATCCTCAGGTCAAATACATCCTAATACATATATTTCTAGTAGTCAAAAGTACAATAGCACTCTGGTGGAAAAAATCAGATTCACCCAGCTTTACAGATATTCTGGATAAAATCCATCAGCATAGTGCATTAGAATGGAGATTCGCTGCCAACACCAATGGTATTAGAAAATATCTAAAAAAATGGAAGATTTGACAAGTTTTGTAAAGAGTAAATCTCTTGTAGTCATGCAAAGTAGATAAAGATTGTTACTTTATATCTCTTTCCAATACATTGCATAAGAAAAATTGTAGTATATTCTATTCAAAAGATCATATTTAATGCCTTTTTTTTTCTTGTCTATTCGAGATTGATATTTGGTTCTCTAATTATATTGATTCCCTTTTCCCTAACCCTTTTTTTTTTCAATGTTAACCCCTTCCCCATCTTCCCTTCCCTTTACCACTACCATTTCTTATGCAAAATTTCAATAAAAATATTTAAAAAAAATATAAAAACAATAAAAAAATATAAAAGTTCAAATCACCCCTCTTTCATCCCAATCAAAATAAAACAATAAAAATAAAATCAAACCTACACATATTTGGTATTGCCGCGTTCAGAATCACCCGATCTATCAATTAAAAAAAGGATTAACCTGATCGATAAACGTCATAGCGAGAGAAAAAATCAAAATGCCAAAATTAAGTTTTTTTGGTTGCTGCGACATTGCATTAAAATGCAATAACGGGAGATCAAAAGAACGTATCTGCACACAAGGGGAGTAATTAAAAACGGCAGCTCAGCATGCAAAAAATAAGCCCTCACCTGACCCCAGATCACGAAAAATGGAGACGCTACAGGTATCGGAAAATTGCGCAATTTTTTTTTTTTTTTAGCAAATTTTGGAATTTTATTTTACCACTTAGATAAGAGACCCTATACATGGTGTCTATGAACCCGTAATGACCTGGAGAATCATAACGACAGGTCAATTTTAGCATTTAGTGAACCTAGCAAAAAAGCCAAACAAAAAACAAGTGTGGGACTGCACTTTTCTTGCAATTTAATCGCACTTGGAATTTTTTCCCATTTTCTGTTACACAACATGCAAAAACCAATGATGTCGTTCAAAAGTACAACTCGTCCTGCAAAAAATAAGCCCTAACATGGCCTAATTGATGGAAAAATAAAAAAGTTATGGCTCTGGGAAGACGGGGAGCAAAAAACGAAAACAAAAAACTAAAAAAGCTCCAGGGGTTACGGGGTTAAATCAGATCAAACAGTAGAGTAAGTTCAGTTCAATGGTGGTGACCAACTAAAAAAAAAAATGCGATGAGCCGACCGACTTTAAGTAGATATTTCCCCAGAGATGACAGAGGCAGCTTGTATGTATCTGGTAGATGACTATATACAGTTGTGAGGTAAACGGGTCAGCCTATTCCTTACACATGAACATTTGCAGACAGGCAGTTTCTCAGTGTGATATTGGCTGCTTTCAGATTCCCTCTCTGTGGAGACCCTCACTCAGTTACACCTCAGTGGCTGAGCTGTTTTCTTCTCTCTGAAGCAAAAATCCTCTCAAAATGGTGGTTGTCTGCTGTCTTCCTTTTCCTCTCCCCGTGGCAGGGCTCAGATCCCTGTAGAGGCCTGTCTCCTGTCAGAGTCTCACATACCAGTCCTTGCTGCCATCACCATCCTTTTCTGACTGACTCAAATCTTACTGCCTCATAACAGTTAGCTCCTCCCCATAACATGTGACTTTCTGAGAAGCAGTCATTGGTTGACTGCACTGTCAATATTCCTTCCCATAAAACTCACTAAAACCTTTACTGATGTCCCTGTAAGAAAATTCACAATTAAGTAAGACAAGCAGAGAAATGGGAATAACATAGGAAAAACCACATACATTGAAAATGCAGATATAGCGTAATATCAAAAATACTTCTATCTCAGAAACTTTATGTGATAGAGCAAAACTAAGCAGATTTTTTGGAATCAGCACATCAAACTCCATAAGGCTACGTTCACATTTGCGGTCCGCGCTGCAGCGTCGGGCGCCGCAGCGGCGCCGCATGCGTCATGCGCCCCTATATTTAACATGGGGGCGCATGGACATGCGGTGCACTTGCGTTTTGCGCCGCATGCGTCACTGCGGCGCACGCGTCCGGGCGCAGAGGACGCAGCAAGTTGCATTTTTGCTGCGTCCAAAATCAATAGAAAAAAGGACGCATGCGGCGCAAAACGCAGCGTTGTGCATGCGTTTTGCCGCGTTTTTGTTTGCGTTGTGCGTTGCGGCGCCGACGCTGCGGCACACAACGCAAATGTGAACGTTGCCTAAAACAGACATATTTCCTTTGCTGATGTTTTTTAGTGTTGACCGGTGTTACTAATATTCAACAGCGAGAAAAGATAAATCTCCTCTCTCCTTCTAGCCAAGTCTCAAATAACTTCATAAAATTGAAGTTACACCTTTGATCTAGATTATTACCCTCCTGTGAGTATCACTTAAAGGGCACCTGTCACCCCGTTTTTTCGGTATGAGATAAAAATACTGTTAAATAGGGCCTGAGCTGAGCATTACAATAGTGTAGTTTGTGGACCCCGATTCCCCACCTATGCTGCCGAAATACGTTACCGAAGTAGTCGTTTTCGCCTGTCAATCAGGCTGGTCAGGTCAAAAGGGTGTGGTGTCCTCCCCCAGATCTTGCGTAGTTTTCCGTTGGTGGCGTAGTGGTGTGCGCATGTCCAAGGTCCAGATTCCTCTGCCAGGGGATTTCAAAGAGCGCGGTGTCCGTTATTGCATTGGTGATCGGTGGGCGCGGCCATCTTCCTTTGGCCGCGCGTGCGCAGAAGCGGCGCTGTTCTGGCCGCGACGCTCTGCTGGCCGCGGCTTCAGGAAAATGGCCGCGGGATGCCGCGCGTGCGCAGATGGATATCGCGGCGGCCATTTTCCTGAAGCCGCGGCCAGCAGAGCGTCGCGGCCAGCACAGCGCCGCTTCTGCGCACGCGCGGCCAAAGGAAGATGGCCGCGCCCACCGATCACCAATGCAATAACGGACACCGCGCTCTTTGAAATCCCCTGGCAGAGGAATCTGGACCTTGGACATGCGCACACCACTACGCCACCAACGGAAAACTACGCAAGATCTGGGGGAGGACACCACACCCTTTTGACCTGACCAGCCTGATTGACAGGCGAAAACGACTACTTCGGTAACGTATTTCGGCAGCATAGGTGGGGAATCGGGGTCCACAAACTACACTATTGTAATGCTCAGCTCAGGCCCTATTTAACAGTATTTTTATCTCATACCGAAAAAACGGGGTGACAGGTTCCCTTTAAGGAAGGCTGAATCTGGATTTTACACCATGAGTGATAGAGCTGGGGTAATTCTGGCAAAAAGGACTAGAAAGAAAATTGAGTTTTTGGAGGGTCCTAATAATCCAATTGAAATAGAAAAAACATTTGCTGATTACACTGGGGAACACAATTTTTTAAGAGTTAGGTCAGACAACTGTTCTTAATTAATTTTTGGATGCTGAATCCAGAAATTATCTCAGTTTTTCTCTATCACGTCAAGTTTTTGAACTATAGGATTTTTGTCTTCTCAAAAATATGTAAACTACTGTACCTAAAAAGTGTTGTTTTTTTTTAAATAGTACAAATATGAACAAAAAATGAAATATATAAGAAATAGGCATGACAAATATGTTTTTTTAACACTATCAAGCTTTGAAAACTAGAGAACAAAGAAAAAAATCATAAAACATATATAAATTACAACTAAGCCCCAATGTAAAGAGAAAAGCTATCACAGATCCTATTTATTCCTACTATGATAAATTTTTTGTGTAAAGATATTGATAATTATGACGTATTGGGAGCTGCACGCACCTCTCACCACACTGTCTCAGTTGTGACTACTCTTACAAGTTGCCACGTAGCTCTGTATGAGTCGAATTGTAATCAGATAACAAGTCTTATTACAGATATCAGTGCAATTGTGCTTCTCTGGCAAGTAAGTTGTGGGGGAAAAACTTGACGTGCTAGAAAAAAACTGACTACATTTTTGGAATCAGCATGCCAATTTTAGTATAAATCAGCTCAAAAACATAAGGGTTCCGTCACACAGTGCCATTTTCATCGCTACGACGGCACGATCCGTGATGTCGCAGCGTCGTATGATTATCGCTCCAGCGTCGTAGACTGCGGTCACACTTTGCAATCACGGCGCTGGAGCGATGCCGAAGTCCCCGGGTAACCAGGGTAAACATTGGGTTACTAAGCGCAGGGCCGCGCTTAGTAACCCGATGTTTACCCTGGTTACCAGCGTAAACGTAAAAAAAACAAACAGTACATACTTACATTCCGGTGTCTGTCCCCCGGCGTTCTGCTTCTCTGCACTGTGTAAGCACCATAGCCGGAAAGCAGAACGGTGACGTCACCGCTGTGCTCACTTTCCAGCCGGCAGGCGCTCACAGTGCAGAGAAGCTGAGACGCCGGAGGACAGACACCGGAATGTAAGTATGTACTGTTTGTTTTTTTTACGTTTATGCTGGTAATCAGGGTAAACATCGGGTTACTAAGCGCGGCCCTGCGCTTAGTTACCCGATGTTTACCCTGGTTACAAGGGAACACATCGCTGGATCGGTGTCACACACAACGATCCAGCGATGTCAGCGGGTGATCAAGCGACGAAAGAAAGTTCCAAACGATCTGCTACGACGTACGATTCTCAGCGTGATGTCTGATCGCAGTAGCGTGTCAGACACAACGATATCGTAACAATATCGCTAGAACGTCACGAATCGTGCCGTCGTAGCGATGAAAATGGCACTGTGTGACGGTACCCTAACTCAACAGAAATTTTTTTTCAAATTGTTCCCCAGTGTTATTATTATAAACTCTATTACCTAAGTGAAGGTCCTACTATTATACAACCCACCTAGGAGAGTATACAGACATTTCCTGGGAAAATGAATCTCCCTCAAATTTCTCTAGATCAATTCGAGATCCTTAATGTTCCTTTTTCTAGTCAAGAAATTCAAAATATAATAGGAACCTCCAGAAATAACTCGGCCCCAGGCCCAGGTGGGCTACCAAATGAATACTATCATCAATTTTCTGCTAACTTAGAATCGTATTTGCTTATAACTTTTAATTATTGGATGAATACTGAATCTCTAGTCCCAGATAGCCTGGAGGCCAGAATGATAACTCTCCAAAAGCCAGGGAAATATCGGGGTTTGTCAGAGAGATACAGGCCTATTTCACTGTTGAATTGTGATGGTAAAATTAGTTCAAAGTTGATAGCTTCTAGGTTGCACAAACTGGTATCTCATTTGGTGGCCCCGGACCAAGTAGGGTTTGTGACAGGTCGGCAGGCGAAGAATGGAACAAGATGGATGATAAATCTGATTAGGATAGCTGAGTTATCCAGAATCCTCCATTGTGCACTTATCTCTGGATGCCGAGAAGGCCTTTGACAGGATATACTGGGGATACCTGAGAAGTTCTTACAAAATTTGGTGTGGTAGGGTTTATTAGATCTGCAATTAACTTGTATTCTAAGCCCAGGACAGGAGTTTCCGTTCCTGGATTTTTGTTATTGGGATTTGATATTACTAATGGAGGCCGTCAGGGGGGCCCACTGACTCCTATTATATTTGTGTTAGTCGTGGAGCCCCTGGTGGAGTCCATCCGATCAAATACAGATATTTGTGGTATAAAAGTAGGGGATGTTGATCACGTAATTGGACTTTATGCTGATGACGTTATTGTAACATGTACAAATGTGGAAACATCTCTTCAGCACATTAGTACACATTTCTCAGTCTTTTCTAATATTTAATATTATAAACACAGTGGGGCTAAGTCTTCCATTATTCCTATTCACATTTCAGATGAAACTAAGTGTAGGCTTGAGCCCCTTTTTCCTTTTGAGTGGGCAGAAAATGGTATTTCATATCTGGATATTACCCTAACAACTTCACACCAAATAGTAGGTAAAATGTGGATAGTATCTATAGTTCTCTTAATCTGGAGCTTGGGAGATATTCCCAGGTGACTTTATCATGGATGGCTGCTAGGATAAATTCATTTAAAATGTCTTTCCTCTTCAAGTTATTGGATTTATTTAGATGTATCCCCTTAAGAATCCCACATAAGATGATTGGGAAATGTATACAGGCAGGGAAAAAAGAGAGTTAAAAAATATTATACCCTATCCGTTTGGATTGGGAGGTATGGGAGTCCGTGATGTTCTGGTTTATCATAGGCGTCTATTGTAGATTCAACAAAGGATTGGTAGCTGGAGAATGGTGACCAGAGATGGATGGAAATTGAATCTTTTTATGCTAATGATGGCTCCACAAGGAGAACATTTGAAGTAGAATATGTAAAACCGTCGTCCTATACTCCTTGTTTACCAACTGAGGATGGGAAAAGGATGTAATTTTATATATATATATATATATAGGATTATGTTTTATGGTATTTGTGTACTGATAAAATATGTCAGATGGAATAAATGGAGAAATGTAAACAAAGGAATATTGGATCATAGGACCTCCAGAGATGGCCGAGCGATGAATCCAACACTCTTCGATACTCCCATTAGAATGAATGGATACGCGCATGATCGACCATTGCTCCATTTACACGGGGCCCTTCTGAGCTCAGGTTCTTGGGGTCGGTGTGAGGTTGGACCCCCAGCAAAGATATTTCCTAAAAATGTATAAGGATAACTTCCAAACTTGGGAATTCCCTGTTACCCGGATCCCATATAAATTGCTGTATATCTAAAACCATGGATGGGTTGGATGTCATTATATTAGATCAAGAAAGCTTCTTTCTAAAATAACTTTCTCTTACTTTCTTTCACAGCGCCCCCTATAGGGCTCATGGACATAATATGGCCGTATACTCGGGGCTTTATCCTAATACATCAGATCCCAGTCAGTAAATCTCTGAACCACAATGAGGCTCCTAATATTCCCTGTGTAGCCTTGGGGCCCACCTGGGTGTAACATGTCCCCACCGGTCACTGCTCACTGGAGTGTTCTTATACATGATCAGGGCCGGCTCCAGGTCCACGATTCATGACGCACAGATACAGCAGAGAAATATAAGTATAAAAACAGTATTCCCTATCAGTAGGTCTTTGGAGTGTGGGAAGAAACCGGAGAACCCGGAGGAAACCCACGCAAATACGGGGAGAACATACAAACTCCTTGCAGATGTTGTCCTTGGTGGGACTTGAACCCAGGACTCCAGCGCTGCAAGACTCTCCGTGCATGGCCGCGCACATTAAAAGGCTGTCAGCAAGACTGAGCACACACTGGAAGGGCCCTTAGACAAAGCTGGTATACCGGCGAAACGCGCGTCGGGACACATGTCCAATAAGCAGAATATATGTGAGGCAGACAGGAACTATAATATCTATGCTCACACACACACAATACACAGACATGTACACACAATACACAGACATACACACACACAATATGCAGACATGTACACATAATACACAGACATGTACACATAATACACAGACATGCACACACACAATACACAGACATGCACACGCATACAAAACAGACATATACATGTACATATTTGAAAACAAATTCACAAAGATACATAAATATATACAGTAATACACACTGATATACACATCATACAGCCATACACAGTCAGACACAGGCCTCACTCACCTCCTCCAGGCTTGTTGCCCATCAGGCTCCTGTGGCATGTGGCTATGGAGCATTATATGATTATAGAGAAACCAAGCACACCTCTATATACAAAGATACCAGAGGAAAAGGAAAACAAGGGGTGCAAGCTCAGTGGTAAACAATAATGGCCAAAAAAGAGAAATCACTACTGCAATAAATGCACACAACAAGATTGTATAGAAAATTATTTAACAGTATATTTTATTGGTACGCCACATAAAATATTAAAATATAATTAAAACCAGACAAGAATCAGTCCACTCAGAAAAATAAGTACATGTTATAGTGCCCAATATACACAGATATGCATATAAACCAATCTCAGACCTACTGGCTCATGGGGCTATCCGGTGCAACTCTGCAAATAACATGCCCATAAAAAAAAGGGCCCCCAAGGTAGGGAAGGACCCTATAGGTAAGACCACAGAAGATGACCAAAGACAATATATATAAAGGGTCATCTGCATAATGAAACCAAGAGAACTCTGTAAAAGCCTGAAAGGTAAAGGGTTAAATTACCAAATGCTCCACGTGTGAAAGAGGGCAAGACTCCTCAAATGCAAGAGCTGAGTGGAGTGAAGACCGTGGCCCCACGCGTATCGCCCTAGTGGAAAGGGCTTAGTCAGGGGAAGTGGTGGCACACACCAATGCACAAATAAATAGCAGTATGTGGAGTTGCCATAATCACCTGATGAAAAACCGGAGACTAATCTTCAAACAGTCTTGTTTACTGATGAGTGTCGAGCAACCCTGGATGGTCCAGATGGATGGAGTAGTGGATGGTTGGTGGATGGCCACCATGTCCCAACAAGGCTGCGACGTCAGCAAGAAGGTGGAGGAGTCATGTTTTGGGCCGGAATCATGGAGAAACAGCTGGTAGGGCCTTTTAATGTTCCTGGAGGTGTGAAAATGACCCCTGCAAAGTATATAGAGTTTCTGACTGACAACTTTCTTCCATGGTTTAAAAAGCAGAAATGTGCATTCAGGAGCAAAATCATCTTCATGCTGACAATGCCCCATCTCATGCTGCAAAGAAAACCTCTGAGTCATTTGCTGCTATGGGCATAAAAGGAGATAAACTCATGGTGTGGCCACCATCTTCCCTGACCTCTACCCTATAGAGAACCTTTGGATTATCATCAAGCCAAAGATCTCTGAGGGTGGGAGGCCATTCACATCAAAACAACTGCTCTGGGAGGCGATTCTGACTTCATGCAAAGAAATACAAGCAGAAACTTCAAAAACTCACAAGTTCAATGGATGCAAGAATTGTGAAGGTAATATCAAAGAAGGGTTCCTATGTTAACATGTAATTTGGCCTGTTCGGATGTTTTTAAGTTAAATAGCTTTTTTGTTCAGTGATTGTGACCTCCTAATGCTGCAAATTCCACCAATGAGCATTTTCAGTTCTTTAAAACTTATCAAATGTTTAGAAATTATACTGGGCCTAATAATTTGGAGATTATACTGTTATCATTGGGAGGTTTCTTCAATAAAATTCGATGTAGACTCTAACGGGTGATGACTTTTATTAGACTGACTGTCATTTGCACCGACCATTTAGGAAAATCCGAGAAAAATATAATTTGCATAATAATTTGGAATACGGTGTATATGTGATGTTGCCGCATTTATAAAAGTCCAATCTATCAAAATATAAAATAACTAAACAATTGGTAAACGCAGTAAACAGAAAAAAATTAAAAATGCCCAAATTGCGCCTTTTTTGGTTGCTGCAACATTGCAAAATAATGCTGTAATGAGCGATCAAAATGTTATCGATATAAACACTGTGTTGCCCTGCAAAAAAATTATCCTTCACAGCTCTAGAAACCTAAAAATTCAAACCTAATGGGTCTCAGAAAATGACGACACAATCAGAATTTTATTTTACATATGTATGATTTTTGTCACTATTAAAATAATAAAAAACTGCACAAGTTTGGTATCACCGTAATCCTACTGATGAGGAGAATCACATTGTCAGATCATTTGTTACCATAAAATGTACAGCGTAAAAACAATTCCCAAAAAACAATGCCAGAATTGCAGTTTTTTTCACAATTTCACCATACTTGGAATTTTTTTCCATTTTTCATTACACTATATGGTAAAATGAATGGTGTAATTAAAAAATACAACTCGTCTGGCAAAAAACTAGCCCCCATACATCTATGGGGACAGAAAAAATGAAAATGTTATGATTATTGGAAGAAGGGGAGGAAAAAAACCAAAAAACGGATATTGGCCAGGTCAGTAAGGGGTTAAAAAAACTTGTGGCCAAAGGTCTCAGTAATTACATACCGGTCTATAGATATCATCACCTGTCACTGACACTTATGTTTTCTTTATTGTCAACCAACAATCATCTACATATAATATAGCATGAAGAGGCTCGGAGAAGGTGGCAGTGAAGGTGTGTAAGTGTCTGATGGGGTCACACAGCTCATAAAAGGACAACTGCCCGGCCTCATAATCCAGACATATCCTGAAGCTATCACTGGAGATCTCATCAGGTAACCAGATCTCTTTACCGTCATGACTCACTGAATACTGATTATTCTCATATAGCCTCAAACACCAGGACTTGTTATTATCTCCAATCACTGACTGACCTCCCCTCCTGTCTATACTCCGATAACACATCCCCACACTCCACCACTCTGATCTACTGCCCTCCACATCCCAGCAGTGGCGTAACTACAAAGTTATGGGCCCCGGTGCGAACTTCCAAATGGGGCCCCCCCCCCCTACCTCCGTGACGCCCCCCCACCCCCTTCCCCTAGATACGCCTCGGACTGTTGCAGGAATCTCCTGCACTGCAACATGGTGTTGGGTGCCAGCACAGCCCGCACAGTGGTATATCCAGCACAGCCCGCACAGTGGTATATCCAGCACAGCCCGCACAGTGGTATATCCAGCACAGCCCGCACAGTGGTATATCCAGCACAGCCCGCACAGTGGTATATCCAGCAGAGCCCGCACAGTGGTATATCCAGCACAGCCCGCACAGTGGTATGTACAGCACAGCCCGCACAGTGGTATATCCAGCACAGCCCGCACAGTGGTATGTACAGCACAGCCCGCACAGTGGTATATACAGCACAGCCCGCACAGTGGTATATACAGCACAGCCCGCACAGGGGTAAATACAGCACAGCCCGCACAGGGGTATATACAGCACAGCCCGCACAGGGGTATATACAGCACAGCCCGCACAGGGGTATATACAGCACAGCCCGCACAGGGGTATATACAGCACAGCCCGCACAGGGGTATATACAGCACAGCCCGCACAGGGGTATATACAGCACAGCCCGCACAGTGGTATATCCAGCACAGCCCGCACAGGGGTATATACAGCACAGCCCGCACAGGGGTATATACAGCACAGCCCGCACAGGGGTATATACAGCAGAGCCCGCACAGTGGTATATACAGCACAGCCCGCACAGTGGTATATCCAGCACAGCCCGCACAGGGGTATATACAGCACAGCCCGCACAGGGGTATATAGAGCACAGCCCACACAGGGGTATATACAGCACAGCCCGCACAGGGGTATATCCAGCACAGCCCACACAGGGGTATATACAGCACAGCCCGCACAGGGGTATATACAGCACAGCCCGCACAGGGGTATATACAGCAGAGCCCGCACAGTGGTATATCCAGCACAGCCCGCACAGTGGTATATCCAGCACAGCCCGCACAGGGGTATATAGAGCACAGCCCGCACAGGGGTATATACAGCACAGCCCGCACAGGGGTATATACAGCACAGCCCGCACAGGGGTATATACAGCAGAGCCCGCACAGGGGTATATACAGCACAGCCAGCACAGGGGTATATAGAGCAGAGCCCGCACAGGGGTACATACAGCACAGCCCGCACAGGGGTATATACAGCACAGCCCGCACAGGGGTATATACAGCAGAGCCCACACAGGGGTATATACAGCAGAGCCCGCACAGGGGTATATGCAGCACAGCCAGCACAGGGGTATATAGAGCACAGCCAGCACAGGTGTATATACAGCAGGGCCCGCATCTCATCTCCCCCCCCCCGATAATGGCCCCACAGTCCGGTGAAAAAGAAAAAAAAAAACTCTCCTCACCTTTCCTTTTGCCCGCGCTGCTCCTGGTGGCTGCAGTCTGCCCAGGACACTGCAGGTGCGCGATGATATGACATCATCGCGCACCCGCAGTGTACTGTCAGAGGCAGAGCGGGGAATGATGGGAGAGGGAGCGTCAGGTGACGCTCTCCTCCATCATTGCATTGAACTATACCGGTGTCATAGACGCCGAGGAACAGTGCAGCGGCCCACTACTGGCATCGGCTCTTCTGGCATTTGCCAGAAGTGCCCGATGTCCAGCCCGGCCCTGCCCTGACCTGCCGGCCCGGGGCCCCTGACCTGCGGGGCCCGGTCGCAATGGCGACCGCTGCGACCGCGGTCGTTACGCCCCTGCATCCCAGTAATGTCGTCCTGAGGTAAATCCTCTCCTGCTCATCACCTGATAATCCTGGAATCTCTCTGCTGTTTCTGGATGTTTCAGCTTCTTTCGTGTCCCGAATGCAGTTTTCAGGTCCTTTGATATAAGGACATTATTAGCAGCTGTGGTTACATCCAGTAATATGTCTGTAGGACCCTCCACATAGATCCCGCTCCTTATACCTGATATTACGTCACATAATGTGTGTAATGTGTGTGAGATCACAGCCACATCCAGGTCATCTCCTTCATGGGGCTGTTCATCATGTCCGCCTGTGTCCTCATCACCTCCCTCCTCCTCAGGATCACACAAATCACGGGTGTCTGGTTCCTGTAAGACAGTCAGTGGATCCGTCATGTTACACAGCTCCTCAATGTGTCTCATCTTCCTGGACAGCTCGTCCTTCTTTATTTCCAGCTGATGGATCAGAGCAGACAGTGACAGTGACTCTTCCTTTTCCTGCCTGGAGATCTCACTCAGGACCTTCTTCTCCAGGTCGTCCACCCGTCTCCTGATGTCTGTACACAGGGCAGTGACTCTCTCGGCTTCTCCAGCTGCTTTTTCTTGAGCTTTTCTCCTGCGTTCCTCCAGACTCAGGACTCTTTCCTCAGTCTCTTCTCTCTTTGTGATCAGTTTCCGGAGAACATTTCTCAATTTTTTCTTTTTCTTCCCTGAGACCTTATCCAGTGACTCCATTTTATGTCCATTATGTTTCCCTGTCAAACTGCAGGACACACAGATAAAAGCAGCGTCCTCTTTGCAGTAATATTCCAGGATCTTCTTATGGACAGAACATTTCCTTTTCTCCAGAGAAGTGCTGGGATCAGATAAGACGTGTTCTGGTGATTTGCTGTGAGCTCTCAGGTGTTTATCACACAGAGAAGCCTCACAGTGTAGACAGGATCTAACAGCAGGTACAGGAGAGTCCACACAGTAAGTGCAGTAGATCCCGGTGATCTTCTCCTGATGTTGGTCAGTTTGCCGGAAATTCTTCACAATCTTACAAAGAGCGAAGTCCCTCATCAGTGCCGGCCACTGCTGAAACTCTTCTCTGCAGTCAGGACAGGAATAAACTCCAGACTCGTCCTGTGTATCCAGTACACGATCAATACAGACCCGGCAGAAGTTGTGTCCACATCTCTGCATTACAGGATCTGTATAAGTGCTCAGACAGATGGAGCAGTCCAGCTCTTCTCTCAGATCAGCAGAAGCCATGGCTGACAGGAACAGAACAGAAAGGAAACTACAATCTCCCGCTCAAAAGGGTGGGCTTTATATTGTGTACACAGGGGAGGGCTGAGGAGCAGAAGGTCACTTACTATTAACCTGTTAATGGACACTTGTGAAAATTACATCTTATATCTGCTGTAAATTTCATGTCTACATTGTGGTCACATATAAGGAGTGAATTTATTGTGTAGAGATTAGACTGAAAGAATCCATTGTGTCTTTCTGCTGAGACGTCTGGCTTATCAGCAAGAAACTAGAGCAATGTTGACATTTCCTTTTTATGGACGCATTCCTTTTGATAGTGTAACCTTTTACCTACATACTAGAAAGAATACCTCATCATAGTATAGATCTGCTTGTAAAGGAATGTGAAATATAAGCGCTTGTACGCATGTCTGTAAATGTATGTTTTTTTTCTATATAAAGGAGGGGTAAAGTCCAGTGAGTCAGACGCGCTCCTGAGCTTCCCCTGTATATGATCACACAATACTTTGTTTGCGTGTCATTTACCTGGAAGCTTACCTCCAGTAAGCCAGGGACTGAGAAGGACTTAACATTTCTTTGGCGCATCGAACAGGGACCTGAGATAAGAGTATTTGCTCGAGATTTACC
Source organism: Ranitomeya variabilis (assembly GCF_051348905.1). Taxonomy (NCBI): domain Eukaryota; kingdom Metazoa; phylum Chordata; class Amphibia; order Anura; family Dendrobatidae; genus Ranitomeya; species Ranitomeya variabilis. The sequence goes on along the minus strand of NC_135236.1, from coordinate 669,304,014 downwards.
TGCGGATACGGACAACGGAGATCTGGGATAATGGACGGCAAATGAACTGAAAAACCTGGCCAGGTAAGAGACATTATTAGTTCTCTTTTATCTGCCCTGTATTATCCGAAAGATCTCTATGAGCCGTGTCACGCTGGGTTAGTCTAGTAGTGAGTAGATACCTATAAAACTCGGGTTACCATATTGTATAGACTTATGAGTCCTGTCCCTGGCAGTGTGTGAACAGTGTGAAGGTTGTGGTATGTTGTGAAAGAAGAGCAAAAGTGCGTAGAACAATAAGCCACGATTGTTAGAACAAGGTTATTGGTGAAGTCAGCCTAACTGGGTCATGTGGTTGTGTCCTTTTGGGGAGACCTCTGCCCATGCTTGACTCTCCTATAGAACTTGTTTCTACATTCCCTGGATAAGGTGTGATAGAATGAGCCCAGGACGCGGAATCATGAGCCTGGGACAAGTATGCTAACTGACACAGAAAGTTTTGTGATCTGTATGGTGTTGCTGGGTCTGTTTGTGTGCATAATAGCACTTAAGTACGTCCTGCATATTAGAAGAAACGGAGCAGACAAGCCCTTCAATATTTTAGCTCCCTAGGAGAGAAGGCAACGAGACATCACCATAGAGTAAGTGATTGTCCAAACGTCACCTAGGGTAGTCATAGCTAATATTGAAAAGAAAAATGGGAAATAAACAGACCAAAACCGTCTTAGGACAAGTGGAAGCAGCAGATATCATACAGGAAAGATGTGGAAAGATAGTCAGAAGGCAGATTAGAAGGGTAAGAGAAAAATTGGGAATTTCAGAAGCACTTATGTTCAGTACAGAATGGGAAAGACTGAGTAAAGAACGAGGTGGAATTATCAAAGACAATGGGTGGGAGGAAATCATACATTGTATGATAGAGGTCTCAAAAACAGCTAAAGAGGAGAATTGGAAGTACGATCCAGATACTTCCAAATGGATCATGGGGAAGGGAAAAATGAAAATGTCCCCCAGACTTTTTCAGGAATTATTGACACACCTACAGCCCAATAGACCAGTGGCAGAAGGGGGTGCCTTACAGACAGAAGCATCAGGTACCCAGTTCACAGAGGCATTAATAATTTTCATGAGAGGAAAACAGAGGGAAAGGGGGTCTACAGGTGTGATTATGCAGAAATTTGGGCAAAGTATTGAAGAATATAGTCAAGAACTAGAAAATAACTTTAGGGATGAAGGATTGGATTTGACTGATGCTTCAGTAAGGAGACTTTTTACAAAACAATTAATAGAGGGGCTAGATCCGAAAATCAGAGAAAAATTTAAATCCTCTACTCCAGATTGGAGAACAATTGAACAACCAAATATTGTGAAACAACGATGTTTAGGAATAGCCATGGATATGAGAGAGAATCGTAAGCCTGTTAGAATAGCACAAGCTAATACAGGAGGAAGAGTGAGACACAATTTTCTTTGCCACTACTGTAAAAAGCCAGGTCATTTCCAAAGAGAGTGCAGGAAGAAGTTGGCAGATATAAAGTCAGGCAAATTTGTTCCCAGAAATAACCCTCCCCAAACGGACAACCAGCAGAAATCTACCATCATAGATGGTCCCATACCAGATTCAGATTGACTCGATGTGTTACAAACTTCCCTACCAGCTAGGAGACCTATGATACAGGTGAATGTGGGGGGGAGAGAGATTCCATTTTTGATAGATACAGGTGCAACTTCCTCAATTTTGAATCAAGATTTTCTTCCGAATCCGGAAGATATTTCAGAACAAACAACTTTTGCTGAGGGTTATGATGGGGTAATTCGAACACTGCCATATACTGTGCCCCTAGAGGTCTCATTAGGACCTAAATGTTTTGCATCCAGATTTTTGTATGCCAGAGGTGCCCCAACATGTCTGTTAGGAACTGATGTACTAAAGAAATTAGAAGCTAACATCAAATTTAGGGACGATGGCACAGTTATGCTGACTATCCCTGATGATGCAGAAACATTAGAACAATATGTTAGAATTCAGGCTTTTGAGGATTATACTGAAGAAAAAGAGTACACCACAGATCTAGACCTCTCAACGGTCCCAGAAACACTGTGGGCACAGGGTGACACTGATGTGGGATTATTGCATATTTCTCCTGTAAAATTATCTGTGCAACCAGGAGCTGTTCTCCCACAGCTCAGACAATACCCTGTGAGTGCCCAGCAGGAACTAGCGATTACAAAACAGATAGAGGGATATAGAGAGAAAGGAGTTTTGGTAGAGATACAATCACCTGCTAACACTCCTCTGTATCCAGTCAAGAAGAGAACTCTTGATAAGGGTTCTATGCCCAAATATCGTATGGTACATGATCTAAGAGAAATAAACAAAGTTCTAGATCCAATCACCCCAGTTGTACCCAATCCTCATACGTTACTATCACAGATACCAGCCAGTTCTCAAGTGTTTACTGTAATAGATCTTTCAAATGCATTTTTCTCGGTTCCTTTACACCAAGATAGTTGGCATTTGTTTGCATTTACATTTAAGGGCAAACAGTTGGCGTGGACACGCCTTCCACAGGGAATGATACACTCCCCTACTCTTTATTCAAATGCCCTACAAACAGTTCTTCAAAGGTTTGAACCCGAACCACAGGTAGTAATTTTGCAGTATGTGGATGACCTACTACTTTGCTGCCCAGATCTAGAAACCGCAGAAAGGTCCACTGTAAGTTTACTATGTTTTCTAGAAAAAGAAGGGTGTAAAGTGAATAGACAAAAGCTACAAGTTTGTCAGATCAAAGTGGTCTTTCTAGGTCATTGCATTTCTCAAGGTAAAAAGCATCTTACACCTCAAAGAACTGAAGCAATAAGACAGATGAATGAGCCTAGAAATCATAAACAGCTACGAGCATTTTTAGGAATAGTGTCTCATTGTAGACAATGGATTATACATGCCAGTCAACTAATGCAACCACTGTATGACTGTGTAAAAAGTGAACCTTATTTGTTGACAAAAGAAGGTCAGATTTCGTTCCAACAATTAAAAGATGCCCTTGTTTCAGCTCCAGCGTTAGGGCTACCAGACTACACCAAACCATTTCAGCTTATGGCTGCAGAAGTTGATTCCCATGCTACAGGAGTTCTTACCCAGAAGCATGCAGGGAAACAAAGACCAATTGCATATCTTTCAGCAAGGTTAGATCCAGTAGCTAGAGCAGCGCCAACCTGTGTACGTGTAGTTGTTGCTGTCTCACTATTGTTGGACAAAGCATCAGAAATTGTCCTAGAGCATCCACTCACAGTTCAAACTACACATGATGTTTATGGGATATTAAACCAGGTCCAACCAAAACACATTTCCATGGCCAGACATTTGCGGCTACAGTGTTCTTTGCTGCTCCCCTCTACTATCACATTTGTAAGGCTTCAGACTCTCAATTTAGCTACACTGCTACCTCTCGAGTCTGAAGGGGGGAATAAGGACACTGATCCACACGCAAATTTTTTCCCTACAGACACACATGATTGTACAGAGCTCATTTTACAAGAAACAGCAGGCTTACCCAATGTATCCGAAACACCACTTCAAAATCCAGATTTAGAGCTGTTTATAGACGGTAGTAGGTTTGCAGATGACACAGGTAACTTCCATACAGGGTATGCAGTTGTGTCAGAATCTGAAACTCTCAAAGCAGAACCACTTCCACCAAAACAGTCTGCACAAGAAGCAGAACTAACAGCATTGATTGAAGCGCTAAAAATAGCTGAGAATCAGACAGCTAATATATACACTGATTCTAGGTATGCACATGGTATTGTGTTTGACTTTGGAGTAATCTGGAGAGCTAGAGGTTACATGACAGCGTCAGGACAACCTGTAAAACATGCTTCTCTGATCAAACAGATTTTAGAGGCTGTACAAGAAACAAAAGAAGTAGCAGTAATCAAGGTAGCTGCACATGTGAGACTCGACACTAGGGAATCTAGGGGAAATGATAGGGCTGATAAAGCAGCCAAAGCAGCAGCAGTCAAACCCTTACAGCAAGTTCATACTGTAAACCCCACAGAAAATACTGAAGATAGACTGAGACAAGCACAGGAAGATGCAGGAGAAGAGGAGAGGGACAGGTGGAAAAAGGAAGGGGCAGAAGAACAAGCAGGAATTTGGAAGAAAGATGGACTAATATGTCTACCTAGAGCCTGGTACCCGATTGTAGTTGGTGGACTGCACCACCCTACTCATGTGTCTGCAAATGCAATGACACTACTGGCAAAGCAAGTCTGGTTGGCTCCAGGTTTTGGCAACTACGCAAGAGACTATTGTGCTGCATGCGTTATATGCCTGGCACATAATCCCGGACAGACGACAAAGACCCCTATGAAGCACCACGTCCGACCTCTCTATCCGTTTCAGCGATTACAAATAGACTTTATCCAGCTGCCAAAAAGTAATGGGTATGAGTATGTGTTGGTGTGTGTGGACATGTTCTCAGGGTGGCCAGAGGCCTATCCAGTTCGGAAGGCTTCAGCTAAAAACACTGCTGTAAAGCTAGTTGCCGAACTGATACCCCGTTACGGTCTCCCTGAAGTGATCGAGTCAGATAGGGGTACTCATTTCACTGGAGAAATATTTCAAAATGTACTGAAAATGTTGGGTGTTGAAAGTCAGTTACACACTCCATACCATCCTCAAAGTTCTGGTAAGGTGGAACGCATGAATGGAACTTTAAAATTAAAAATACAGAAAGCCATGGCTGAAACAGGAAAGCCTTGGACAGAATGCCTTCCACTGGCCCTTTACTCAATACGCAATACCCCAAGGGGTAAGACTAAATTGTCTCCATATGAAATTTTGTTTGGCAGGACTGCCAATTTAGGATGTTATTTTCCACAACAACTTGTGTTAAATATTGAGTCATTGACTTCTTATGTGCAAAATCTCCAGAAACAATTAACTAAGGTGCATGCACAAGTTTTTGCTTCCCTTCCAGATCCTGACAACATTGAAGGAAGTCACAAGTTGGAACCAGGTGATCAAGTCTATGTAAAAAGACACACCAGAAAGGCTCTAGAACCAAGGTTTGACGGACCCTTCCAAGTCCTGTTGACAACACCTACATCAGTCAAGCTTGAAGGAAAGGCATCATGGATACATGCAAGCCACTGCAAAAAAGCAGTACAAAACTCATGATATTGATGTTAATAATGTTAACACAGATGTGGGATAAATTAGTTAGAGCCACGGATTATCTAGATGATCAGATTTGGGATATATTGGATATACTAAACACTAGTATAGCAGTACAGAATCAGCTTATAATAGTCATCAACCAACATACTCTGGTATTGGATTACCTAACTGCCTCACAAGGAGGTATGTGTCAAATCATCGGACCCACCTGATGTCATTGTATAGACCCGAATAGTACTATGAGTATGACATTTAAATTAAAGGACGTACAACGACTCAGAGATCAGTATGACAAAGATAATGACCAGAATAAGGATAACTGGTGGTCAGATACCTTTTCTTTTCTTAACCCAGCCAACTGGTTCAGAGGGATTGGTGGGTGGGTTGCTGGGATTATGCAGAGCATAATACATATAGTTATGATTATTGTAGTCATATACGTACTATTCCAGATTGTGCTCAAGGGTATCTCAGTATGCACAGATAAACTTTGTGTAATAGATGCAAGAGTATAAAGTTTTTTTTTCTTTCTCCTTTATTCTTATGTTATCCTCTAGTGATTCTAATTAATATTACTGTACTAATTTTTGTTTTTATATTTTAGTATACTGCTAAAGAAGAAAATAATTTGCAATAGAAGAATTAATACTAGATTTGATTCTCTTATTAATAATATAAGCATGTACATGTGTAATACCAAAAATAAAGGCTTTGTCTTTGGCCCTGTGGTAATAAATAAAAGGAATATGTCAAAGGGGGGAATTGTAGAGATTAGACTGAAAGAATCCATTGTGTCTTTCTGCTGAGACGTCTGGCTTATCAGCAAGAAACTAGAGCAATGTTGACATTTCCTTTTTATGGACGCATTCCTTTTGATAGTGTAACCTTTTACCTACATACTAGAAAGAATACCTCATCATAGTATAGATCTGCTTGTAAAGGAATGTGAAATATAAGCGCTTGTACGCATGTCTGTAAATGTATGTTTTTTTTCTATATAAAGGAGGGGTAAAGTCCAGTGAGTCAGACGCGCTCCTGAGCTTCCCCTGTATATGATCACACAATACTTTGTTTGCGTGTCATTTACCTGGAAGCTTACCTCCAGTAAGCCAGGGACTGAGAAGGACTTAACAATTGAAAACCAACATGAACAATATCAATAATACGTGTAATATGAATGACCAAATTCACAGTGTGATCCACAAACACTGGATAGTAGGGTTGAGCGAAACGGATCGGACATTTTCAAAAATCGCCGACTTTCCGCAAAGTCGGGTTTCGTGAAACCCAACCCAATCCCAGTGTGGGATCGGCCATGCTGTCGGCGATCTTCGCACCAAAGTCGCGTTTCGTATGACGCTTTCAGCGCCATTTCTCAGCCAATGAAGGAGGACGCAGAGTGCGGGCAGCGTGATGACATAGGTCTCGGTCCCCACCATCTCAGAGAAGGGCATGGCAGTGATTGGCTTGCTTTCTGCGGCGTCACAGGGGCTATAAAGGGGCGTGCATGCCGACCGCCATCTTACTTCTGCCGATCTTAGCATAGGGAGAGGTTGCTGCAGCTTCGTCAGAAGCAGGGATATAGTTAGGAAGGAAATATTAACCCCCAAACCGCTTGTGCTGTAGCGATTTCCACTGTTCAACACCACCTTTTCTTTGCAGGGACAGTGGAGGCTAGATTTCTGTGCATCAGCTCTGTAGCTTATAAGGCTCCCTGATAGCTGCATTGCTGTTTGTACGCCGCTGTGCAAACCAACTGCTTTTTTAAAAGCAAAAATCCTGTTGCTCCTTTCTGCACAGTTCTATTGTTTATTTGTCCACATTTTTGTGTGCAGCAGTCCTTTTTATTGCTGGCTGCCATACTTGTCCTGACTGAGATCATTGTAGGGAGATTGTTATAGTAGTGCAGTCCCTTTTTATATATATATATGCAGCGCCCCTGAGTCCTGGTAGTTGCAGTACTGTGGCTCCGCCACTATGGGGAGCTATGGTACGTCTGATGGCACTGAAGGAATTCATCTGACCAGGTATCACATACACCAATACATTTCACAGTCGGGCCTCCAGGGGGAGCTAAGGGTACTATTCATTAGGCCACTCCTCACACACTGGTAAAACTGGGGGTCAGGCAGGAAGTTAGTAGGAGAAAGCTGACTGGGTTGGAACCAGGCAACACCTTGTGGCAGAGGGTGTTGTGGGGGAAGACTTGGTAGGGCCCCTGTCAGGTTTGGGACCCTGACAGAGGCCTGGCAACGAGAAAGAACGTTACGGGACCGTGCCTGCACAGTATAGCGGCGGTGCCCTAAGAAAGGACAAGAAGCGAGATTTATTGTGCTGAGTGAGAAACGAGATCAAAGCAAGAAGGAGAATACCAGTAGGAGTCGTGCTGTAAGATCGAGGCAACATCCTACTGAGGCGCACAGCCGGCGGCCAGAACGCCGAGGAAGTATATAGCTCTAAGCAATACTTCAAACCAACGGCAGGACAGTCAGTCACAGGCGGGCTGTCTCACCTAAATCACCTACGAAGACATAGGGGGCAACCTGTGGAGAGGGTCGACTCTAGGGTCCCGGAAGAGCTCTGAGCCTACCCGTCATACGGGTGCATCCCAACCGTAACATCAGGGAGGGACGGAGGATTAGTAGAACATCATCTAATCGAGTTGTGAGGGAACACGAGAAACAGACACAACAGTTGTGGGGACTATCCCGTAAGCACAGCAGGGGAGGACCACAACACATAGCGCTAGCAGGAAGGCACAGATTTCCACCTGCAAGGAGAATTCTGGAGGTGCCATTGGACCGGCCGGACTTGCGCAGCCTGGTTGACCGTATTCCGGACTGAGGACCCAGAGACCTTCAGTAAAGAGGTAAAGAGACTGCAACCTGGTGTCCTCATTATTTACTGCGACCGGCACTTCACAACTACACCACCATTCACTACCCTTTCACCGGACATCCCCGGGCAGGCAGGGCCACGGACCGGGTCTAGCCACCGTGACAACCCCAGGACAGAGACTCAGAGGCCCGGTATCGGGTGCCCCTCGGTCCTGCGGCAGTGGGGGGCGCTCCAACTTGGCGTCACGAACAGGATCTACTTAAGCCTGAAGAATCAGGTCATGTGTGCCTTGGAACTGTGATTTATAGTGCTTGGACTGTACTTTATTAGAAGGACTGTATATTGCCGCTTGCCGCCAGAAGTTCCCGCCAAAACCGCCGCCATTGCTGCGCCAAAGAAGAAGGAGGGCGTGCCATGGGAGGAGACTACCAAAGTGGCGCCAGAAGCGGTGACCGCCCCCTGCGCCTCTTGCTGCAAAGCGATGACCTGCCTCAAAGCAGAGGACGGCCCCCTGACTTTCAATGGCGGGAACCAGGTGAAGAAGGAGCTCGACCCTGGAGAAATGGTGGAGCCAGATGCATGCATTGCCACTGAATGTCGGACAGCGATGATGATCAGCAAGTGCCCGAGCGAAGAAGGAGCGATTCCGGCTTGCCTTCGCCCGCCAGCAGCGGACCAGTGCCCACCGCCGCGGAAGGATCTGAACTCCTTGGAGCCGGCGGCGGAGAAGCCGAGCCTACCTATCCCAACCTCGGAACCAGCAGAGGAGGAGCCATGGGGAGTGGAGCCGCATCCGGAGGCTGCCGAGGAGGAGCCGTGGTCCGGGCTGCAGCCAATTCCAGCGTCCTCGTCAACGGACCGGATCGACATCGGTGGAATCACATCAGGCGCAGGTATGGAAGGCGTCCCTGCTCCCCCGCCCGATCCCGCTCCCGCGACCGATCCTCCCCACAACAGTAACCGCCTATTCACAGTTGAGCGGGTGGTCCTCACCCCCAACATGATGGGGAAGCTGGTACCGCCGCTGCCGACCAAGATGGGAGAACCCATAGATGTGGGCCCAGACGGGGTGATCCTCCGGTGGGACACCCCCTGGATTAAGCCGGATGGGGCTCCGGGGGAAGGCCTCACCCTTGCGGTACTCACTTGGGAACAGTATAAACAATGTTTAATCCAACACTGGAAAAATCGAGACGAGGCCGAACAACAGGATACACAACGCAGAAAGTCTGCGCACGGCCGGAAAGACGTGGTAAAGTGGGGAACTGTGCTGGCCTTTTATCCGAAGAGGGGATGGGGCTCCATACAGGAACCGGGGCTATCAACTGACGTCTTCGTTACTAGATACAATGTGAAAACTCCCTGCTGTAACCGAGATGGCGACCCATTGTGAAGGGGGGATCAGGTGACCTACACCCGTCGCCGGAATGCCCAAGGGTGGTGCGCTCGGAATGTCCATCGATGTGAGCCTGAGGGAGCGTCGCCTGTTGCCCCGATCATAACTGATCCAGATTTGCCAGATCTATTTACTGTCACCACTGTACGCCTTGTAGCGGCTACCGAGCTTGCAAGCAGGGTTAGCCTTCAGACCCAGACACCGGGTGATCTGACGGCACCTGAGAGACCAGCCACCGGTACAGACACCGCATCAGCCGGAGATCAGGGACCAAGGCTGCCAGAAACTGAGTAAGATTCCAATGCATTACTTGTAAATAGTTCTTCAAACTGTTTGTTTTCTGTTATGTTGCTGCTAAACCCGTCCAGGGTTAACTCTTAAAGGGATCCCTTTGTTGACCCGGGATCCCTATTGCTTTTTGTTTGTTTTCTAATTTTTGCACAAGTTCCCAAAGACTGCCGAATCATGAACAATGCATGATACAAACTTCTTGTAAATAGTTTGCACCTTCTTAACGGTGCTCTCCACTGGTTTTACTTAAAGAAGGACTCTTTGCGAAGATACGGTTCTTGGAACCTGCACCGGAGTCCTTGCTGCGTACGGACTTGCAGCTTGAAGAGCTGCGCTACCTCATAGAGACTTGGTCCCCTCTTAAAGGGGATGTTCACCTGTTGCACTTAGAAATGGTATTGCCTTAAGACAGTTAGATGGCAATAAGGTCTTAACAAGAGAAAGTAATAATGCTTACATGTGGAAGTTATATGTAGAAAAATAGTTAACTGTCAGAAATGTTTAATAATGTTGATGGAAGAATGAGGACAGAAAGTGAACCCGTACGGGGTTAGTTGGTGAGTCCTCCTAGGAGCCATATAGAGATGGCTCAGTGATCCTGAACTGGAAGTTGGATGATATGTTCTATACTGTGTATAGTAGTTGAAAAGGCAGTAGGCTCGGGCTGAAAGGGGCGGTCCTGCATAGAAAGGAGAGGCAGTAGGTCTGGAGCGGTTAGGACAGGCGGTCCTGCAGACTTAAAGTAGGAGAATGCAGAAAAGTTAATTAATATTATAATGTTCAAGAATAATTCTTTAGTGGGTTTAGCTTGCACACCCTTAAAGGAGAAGTCAGTTTGATAATGTTTTTATGCGTCCTTAACGGAAAAGTTAAATTATTATTCAGAGTTTGCACTAAGTAGAATACCCGGTTGGGTAAGAAGTTAGTCATAGTATGTTATTTAAAAGTATTTAACCCTGTTTGTAACGTTCAAGTGTCCTCACCTCCCATAAAGGGAAGCTCTGTTCAAAATTGCTTAATGTTATTGCATTTTAAAATTGTATGTCTTTTTGCTAACCTGTATTGTTGTTTCTTCCCAGTCCAGGAGTACTGGATTTAACCGGGGGGGAGTGCAGCGCCCCAGAGTCCTGGTCGTTGCAGTACTGTGGCTCCGCCACTATGGGGAGCTATGGTACGTCTGATGGCACTGAAGGAATTCATCTGACCAGGTATCACATACACCAATACATTTCACAGTCGGGCCTCCAGGGGGAGCTAAGGGTACTATTCATTAGGCCACTCCTCACACACTGGTAAAACTGGGGGTCAGGCAGGAAGTTAGTAGGAGAAAGCTGACTGGGTTGGAACCAGGCAACACCTTGTGGCAGAGGGTTTTGTGGGGGAAGACTTGGTAGGGCCCCTGTCAGGTTTGGGACCCTGACAGAGGCCTGGCAACGAGAAAGAACGTTACGGGACCGTGCCTGCACAGTATAGCGGCAGTGCCCTAAGAAAGGACAAGAAGCGAGATTTATTGTGCTGAGTGAGAAACGAGATCAAAGCAAGAAGGACAATACCAGTAGGAGCCGTGCTGTAAGATCGAGGCAACATCCTACTGAGGCGCACAGCCGGTGGCCGGAACGCCGAGGAAGTATATAGCTCTAAGCAATACTTCAAACCAACGGCAGGACAGTCAGTCACAGGCGGGCTGTCTCACCTAAATCACCTACGAAGACATAGGGGGCAACCTGTGGAGAGGGGCGACTCTAGGGTCCCGGAAGAGCTCCGAGCCTACCCGTCATACGGGTGCGTCCCAACCGTAACATCAGGGAGGGACGGAGGATTAGCAGAACATCATCTAATCGAGTTGTGAGGGAACACGAGAAACAGACACAACAGTTGTGGGGACTATCCCGTAAGCACAGCAGGGGAGGACCACAACACATAGCGCTAGCAGGAAGGCACAGATTTCCACCTGCAAGGAGAATTCTGGAGGTGCCATTGGACCGGCCGGACTTGCGCAGCCTGGTTGACCGTATTCCGGACTGAGGACCCAGAGACCTTCAGTAAAGAGGTAAAGAGACTGCAACCTGGTGTCCTCATTATTTACTGCGAACGGCACTTCACAACTACACCACCATTCACTACCCTTTCACCGGACGTCCCCGGGCAGGCAGGGCCACGGACCGGGTCTAGCCACCGTGACAACCCCAGGACAGAGACTCAGAGGCCCGGTACCAGGTGCCCCTCGGCCCTGCGGCAGTGGGGGGCGCTCCATATATATATATATATATCTGCCAGCCACTTTCTGCCACTTATACTGTGTAGTGTAATACAGTGGGCCTGAATTTTGCAGCAGTGTCCCACACATAAAAAGGGAGATTAATATTGCCACTAAGTGCATCTGGAGCGCCCCCACTGCCGCAGGGCCGAGGGGTACCCGGTACCGGGCCTCTGAGTCTCTTTTCTGGGGTTGTCACGGTGGCTAGACCCGGTCCGTGGCCCTGCTGAGGGGCGTCCAGTGAAAGATGTGGATGGTGGTGATGTTGTGGTGCAGTGCAGGTCGCAGTAAATAACGAGAACACCAGGTTGCAGTCTCTTTACCTCTTTACTGAAGGCTTCGAGGTGCTCAATCCGGAGCACTGTTAACAGGGCTGTCTGAGACCGGCCGGTCCAAAGGCACATCAGGAGTTCCCTTAACAGGTGGGAATCAGCGTCTACCTTCTAGCGCCTGTGTGTTGTAGTCCTTCCCTGCTGAACACCCCGGGATAGTCCTCACAACCGCTGTGTCTGTCTCAAATGTTCGTTCTCTCCGTCCCCCAGATGATATGGTAGGACGCACCCGTATGACGGGGTAAGCCTGGAGTTCTTCCGGGACCCTAGCGTCGCCCCTCTCCCACAGCTGCTTCCGTTGTCTGCTTAGGTGTTTAAGTGAGACAGCCAACCTATAATTGGCTGTCCGGCCGTGGTTTGAAGTAATGCCTGTAGTCTCTTACTTGCTCGGCGTTCCGGCCACCGACTGTTTGCGCCTCAGAAGGATGTTGCCTCGATCTTACAGCACGACTCCTTCTGGTCCTATCGCCTCTTTGCTGTATTCCTGTTACTCACTCGTTTGTCCTTTCTTAGGAGTCTGCCAGGATCCCATCCCTGACAGGTCCTCTCTCTAGCTCTTCGTTCCCAGTTACTTCTCTCTGTCTTCCTGTCCAACCCCCAGTTTTACCAGAATGTGAGGAGTGGCCTACTAGATAGAACCACTCCCCCTGGTGGCCGGAGTGTGAAGTGTAGTGTGTGATACCTGATCAGGTGAACTCCTTTAGTGCAATCAGACGCAACATCACTCCCCTTAGCGGCAGAGCGACGTTACTGCAACGACCAGGACTCTGGGGCGCTGCACATCTGCATCCGTTCTGTTTGGCGTATATCTGCCAGCCACTTTCTGCCACTTATACATACCTCCCAACTTTTGAAGATGGGAAAGAGGGATAAAGTTTGTGGTGCGCAAAGCGCGCCGTGGCAAATTTTAGGCCATGCCTCTGACCACACTCATTCATAACTAGCCACACCCATATCCACGTCCCAACCACACCCATTTAGCACTGCTGATCACACTTTCATAAAGAATAATTATAAACAAAAAAATATGGCCACACAGTGCTCCATACTGTATAATGGCCACACAGTGCTCCATACTGTATAATGACCGCACATGATGCTCCATACTGTATAATGGCCGCACATGATGCTCCATACTGTATAATGGCCACACATGATGCTCCATACTGTATATTGGCCGCACATGATACTTCGTACCGTATAATGGCCACATAGCTACTCCTACACATGCGGCTGCGCTCCGTACATACATGCTCCACTCCATACACCTCGCACACACGGGGCTCCGCTCCTTACACCTCGCACACATTTAGCTCCGCTCCATACACCTCATACACACACGACTCCGCTCCGTACACCTTATACACACGGCTCCGCTCCGTACACCTCATACACATGGCTCCGCTCCGTACACCTCATACACATGGCTCCGCTCCGTACACCTCATACACGCGGCTCCACTCCGTACACCTCATACACACGGCTCCACTCCGTACAACTCATACACATGGCTCCACTCCGTACAACTCGTACACACTCAGCTCCGCTCTGTACATATTCAGCTCCGCTCCGTACACCTCGTACACATTCAGCTCCGCTCCGTACACCTCGTACACATTCAGCTCCACTCCGTACACCTCGTACACATTCAGCTCCGCTCCGTACACCTCGTAAACATTCAGCTCCGCTCCGTACACCTCGTATACATTCAGCTCCGCTCTGCACACCTCGTACACATTCAGCTCTGCTCCGTACACCTCGTACACACACGGCTCCACTCCGTACACCTCGTACACACACGGCTCTGCTCCATACACCTCGTACACACACGGCTCCGCTCCATACACACATGGCTCCGCTCCATACACCTCGTACACACACGGCTCTGCTACATCCACACTGTAAACACCTCCTGACCCAACACATAACAGGCAGCGCATCACCAGGGCACTTGCTTCTCTCCAGAGAAGGGGGTGTGTGAGCCCTGTGCCAGTGCTGCATGGCGCTCACCTGCGGGTGCCTCACCAGGGCATGTGTTGCTTCCCTGGCAGTGATGGAGGGGCAGCGACAGCACAAAGCCTCATTAGGTGCAGATCAGTAAATCTGGAGACATTTCTCTGCATGGTGAGTACTAGTTAACTTTGTTACAAGCAGAGCAACAAGCAGCCTGCTGCAGCACATGGCTACCGAGCATGCCCACTCCAGCTCATTATCCTGCTGGCACCTACCTGGCACCGCACACACCGGGGACATGAGGGTCGGTGTGCCTGCTCGTCCTGCACAACATCCAGCTGAGCTCCTCATCCTCCTCCTCCTTCTCGCCACGTCCGTATCCTGCGGATCATGACCCCGTGCCCAGCGCTGGCAGTGCCTCCTTCATGCCACAGGAAGCCCTAAGAGTAAGACTCAGGAACGTGGGGAAGGGGCGTGGCCTAACAGAAGGGGGTGTGTCACGGCTAATTCTCCTGTGTTTGCAGGAGCAGAGAGTCCCGGGCAGGACAGCGGGGAAACACATCAAATGCGGGACAATCCCGCACAATGAGGGACGGTTGGGAGCTATGCTTATACTGTGTAATGTAATACAGTGGGCCTGAATTTTGCAGCAGTCTCCCACACATATAGAAAGGGAGATTTAAATTCACAACAAGTTTACATACACCTTCTACCTTGTTTTACAGTACCATATAACGGTTGTTAGTTTGGTTACATTTTTCCAAGAATGAATAGAACAGAAAAAAAGCGTATGCAAAAAGAAAGGGATCACCACATCAATCATAAAGTGCAAGCAATAGCAATTTTTATTAGGAACATCACACAAAAAGACATTAAAAACAGTTAAAAAACCCAACAACATGGGTAGAGGTTACGGGTCCACTCAGATATGGGATAAATGCCACAATAAACACGGCAAGCCAATTTCAATACAGTACAATAAATATCACCATGCCAGCATAATAATAACCAAATATTTCATAGTATACACATGCTGTTATTTCTAACAAAAGTCCACACTCTTATATAAACTATACCACAATATTATAAATATCAACAACCAGCATATAAGACTGCAAAAAATCCGTCCAGACCTTACACCTGGTAACCAAAGTTTGAGCAGGGTTTAAACCCTAAGATATGTTAGCCTTACCTAACCTATTAGCCAGGTGACACCCTAGGTATTGTCATGGTGGGCATAGTAGCCTGGATTTGGCTATGTCAGTGCTTAAAGACCCACGCGTATCGACGCCTAAAGCGTCTTCCTCAAGGTCAGTGGTCTGATTTTTCCAAGAATGAGGAAGTCTGGTGGAAGAGGTCGTGGCCGTGGGCGGTCATTGCCAGCTGGTAATGATGGTGGTGGTGGTGGAGCATCTGGTGGTAGTGGGAAAAGCAAAATAGCACCTAAGGCTCGAGTTGTTCAGACAGCATCATCGTCTGGCTACACAAGGCCTCGAACGCTCCCTTTTCTGGGAGTAGGAAAACCGGAGCAGCAGGAAAAAGTTTTGGCTTTCCTTGCTGACTCAGCCTCTAGCTCTTTCGCCTCCTCTTCGGAAAGTTCAAAATTTAAAAGCAGCGAGTCGTCAGTAGATGCTCCCGGTCAGGAACAAGTCGCTTCCTTGTGTCCTTCACCCAGAACAACAGTGAAGGATGCATCAGGCGACACAACAGGTTACTCCATGGAGCTCTTTACACATACTGTGCCTGGGTTAGAAAGGGAAATAGTTAACAGGCCATTACAAGATGAATCGGACATGGAGTGCACAGATGCACAGCCACAGCTAGATTATTATGCTGTTCCATTGACTCAGATCACAACATTGCCCTCGCAGTGTACTGAGCCAGAATGTGACCCTGATGATACTATGGTGCCCCGTCCCGAACGCTATAGCGCCTTACACGGTGACACAGAGGAAGGTGCACAGGACATTGAAGAGGAGGTGATAGATGACCATGTTGTTGACCCCGATTGGCAGCCATTGGGGGAACAGGCTGCCGCTGGCACTAGCTCTGAAGCGGAGGAGAATGAGCCACAGCAGGCATAAACATCGCAACAGCTTTCATCTGGCAGGCCCGTATCTGGCCAAAAACGTGTGTCAAAACCAAAAACAGTTTTAGGACAGCGTGGCCATCCGGTGACAGTAGGACAGCGTGCAATGCCTGAAAAGGTATTCGATAGTAGGAAGAGTGCAGTCTGGCAATTTTTTAACCAAGATCCGAATGATCAGTGCAAAGTTATCTGTAAGAAATGCTCAAGGACCTTTAGCAGAGGGCAGAATGTCAAAAATTTATATACAACGTGCAGGCGTAGACATTTAACCAGCATGCACTTGCAAGCCTAGACTAACTACCAAACGTCCCGTAACGTAGGTGCACCCGCTCAGAAAGAAGCTAGTCAGCAACGCTACATTGCTTCCCTCACTGTAAGCCCACCGTTTAGGACACCACCTGCAGCAAATGTGGAGGTATCGTCGCAAGGCCAAAGCAGTCAGGGAATCACCAGGTTCTTGGTAGGAAACACTGTATGTAGGCCAACAGCAAGAAAACCATCACCAACCCTCTCTCAATCTGCCATGTCCACCACCACCCCCGCTAGTTCCACAATATGCAGCTCTCCAGTCCAGCTCACCCTACAAGAGACTCTCGTTAGGAAAAGGAAGTACTCATCCTCTCATCCGCGTACACAGGGTTTGAACCCCCACATTGCTAGACTAATCTCATTAGAGAAGATGATGGCCTATGCAGTACCATGCTATGACCTACCCAGTCGACACTTCTTTGCGAGAAAAGCCATCCCAGCCCTCCACCAGCATGTCAAAGACCCCATTGTCCATGCACTGAGGCAAGCAGTCAGTAGAAAGGTGCACCTCACAACAGATGCATGGACCAGTAGGCATGGCCAGAGACGTTACGTGTCCATCACGGCACACTGGGTTAATGTGGTGGATGCAGGGTCCACAGGGCACAGCCATAGTGGGACAGTTCTGCCTAGCCCACGGTCTAGGAAACAGTTGGCTGTAGGCGTTCACCACCCCTCCTCCTCCTCCTCCAGCAGAAGCGAAAGCTCGTCCACAGAGCTCAGTCGCACGACCACTCCATCCGCAGCTGGCAGTGTTGCACACGAGGTGTCCCATTTTGGAACAGCTAGTGGTAAGTGTCAGCAGGCTGGGTTGGAAATGAAGTGTTTGGGCGACAACAGACACACCGCGGAAGTTCTGGCCGAGTTATTGCAGCAAGAAACTCATTCATGGCTGGGCAGTGTACATCTTGAGGCAGGCAAGGTAGTCAGTGATAACGGAAGGAATTTTATGGCTGCCATAGCCCTTTCAGAACTGAAACACATACCTTGCCTGGCTCACACCTTGAACCTGGTGATGCAGTGCTTCCTGAAAAGTTATCCGGGGTTACCAGCCCTGCTCCTGAAGGTGCGAAGACTTTGCTCGCACATCTGCCGGTCGCCCGTACACTCCAGCCGTATGCAGAACCTTCACCGATCGTTGAAGCTTCCCCAGCACCGCCTAATAATCGACGTTGCAACAAGGTGGAACTCCACACTGCACATGCTTCAGAGGCTGTGCGAACAGAGGCGTGCTGTAATGTATTTGTGGGAGGATACACATACACGGGCAGGCAGTTGGATGGCAGACATGGAGTTGTCAGGTGTGCAGTGGTCGAACCTACAAGACCTCTGTCAAGTCCTTCAGTGTTTTGAGGAATGCACACGGCTGGTAAGTGCAGACAACGCCAACATAAGCATGAGCATCCCACTAATGCATCTGCTGATGCATAGTTTGACTCACATTAAGGAGCAGGCGTCTGCAGCCGAGGAGGAGGGAAGCCTTGATGACAGTCAGTCATTGTCTGCTCAGGGAAGTCTCCTGGACGAGGTGGTGGACGAAGAGGAGGAGGAGGATGATGGGGAAGAATATTTATGGGAGGAGGAAGCTTCTCAGGAGCAATAGAAACTGGTGGCATTGGAAAGTCAGGTACAGGGTTTTTGCGGGAGACAAGTGATGTTGATTTGCCAGAAAGTGCTCCCCAACCCAGCACAAGCAGTGAATTGACACCTAGTACTTTGGCCCACATGGCTGATTATGCCTTGCATATCCTAAAAAGGGACCCCCGCATTATCAAAATGATGACCGATGACAATTACTGGTTGGCCTGCCTCCTGGATCCACGCTATAAAGGGAAATTGCAAAATATCATGCCACATGAGAACCTTGAGCAAATATTGGCTACCAAACAAGCAACTCTTGTAGACCGTTTGGTTCAGGCATTCCCAGCACACAGCGGCGGTGATGGTTCTCACACGAGCTGCAGGGGGCAACATGGCAGAGGTGTTAGAGGTGCACAAATCAGAAGTGGCATTGGACAGAGGGGTTTTATGACCAGGTTGTGGAGTGATTTCGCAATGACCGCAGACACGACAGGTACTGCTGCATCAATTCAAAGTGACAGAAGACAACATTTGTCCAGTATGGTTACTAACTATTTTTCCTCCCTTATCGATGTTTTCCCTCACACGTCATTCCCCTTTGATTACTGGGCATCTAAAATAGACGCCTGGCCTGAATTGGCAGAATATGCATTACAGGAGCTCGCTTGTCCAGCAGCTAGTGTGCTATCAGAAAGAGTCTTCAGTGCTGCTGGTTCAATACTGACTGAAAAAAGGACTCGTCTGGCTACCCAAAATGTTGATAATCTAAACTTCGTTAAAATGAACCAATCATGGATTTCTAATTATTTTGCCCCACCTTCCCCTGCTGACACGTAGCTTTCCTGTAAAAAGGTCTTGCTTTTGGACTCCTCTTACTGACTGCTCCAATTCCTCCATTTGCAGCTGCTGAATGTCCACCATAGGCCATTTTTACACCTCCCTAAATGGGCTGACTCCCCCCACGGGGCCGTGGTCACCACATGTTGCAAGCACCCGTGTGAGTGCCGTTTGCCTGGACAGGTGGGTGTGCCCACTTTTGGCCGACGGCACTCTCACAGGGTCCCTCATAGTACAATGAAGTGTCTCTGGCGGTGGGGGTGCACACCCAACGTCAGACACACCGTCGTAATATGAGGAGCCCTGTGCCAGTACCGCCGCCCATGAGAGAGTGCTCCCCCGCAGCTCAAACAGTGCTCTACCACTTGCAAAACTTACCTCTCTGTTGTGAACTTTGTTATCGGACTCCCTCCTGTGGTCGTGAGTGGTACTGTGTGAGTTCTGTCTTTGGGCTCCCTCTGGTGGCTCTTTTGTTTTTCTGCAGGTCTGTGGCTGGGACCAGCTGCCTCGTCACCTGCTATTCGGGTTTCCTATTTAACTCACCTGGACCTTCACTTTTTGCCGACTGTCATTGTATTCAGTACTGGTCCTGTTTTTCTCCTGACTTCATTCGTGATCAGTCTCTTCAAGTGAAGCTAAGTTTTCTGCTAGTTCATTTACTCATCTTTGTGCAATATGTTTCTCAGTATATGATTATTTCTGTCCAGCTTGCTAATATGTGATTTTTTGCTTGCTGGTAGCTCTGGGGTGCTGAGTTGCTCCCCTCACATTGTTAGTTGGTGTGGGGGTTCTCGCATTCTCAGCGTGGATATTTTCGGATAGGGTTTTTTACTGACCGCACAGATTCTATGCTATCCTCTCTCTATCTAGTGATTAGCGGGCTTCATTTGCTGAACCTGTTTCATTTCTACATTTGTGCCTTCTTCTTTACTCACCGTTATTATTTGTGGGGGGCTGTCTATATCTTTGGGGTTATTTCTCTGAGGTAAGTGAGGCTTTTATTTCTCTCTAGGGGTAGTCAGTTTCTCAGGCTGTGAAGAGACGTCTAGGATTTATAGGCACGTTCCACGGCTGCCTATAGTGTGTGTGGTTAGGATCAGGTTTGCGGTCAGTCCAGTTACCACATCCCCAGAGCTCGTCCTATGTTCTCCTACTTAGCTGGTCAGATTTGTGATTCTAGGCCACTAAGGATCATAACAGTACAGCCGGCCTTAAAGTGTTAAATGCATCACAGAAGCGGGATAAGAGAAGTCCTGAGTGCATTTTTTTTTCTTTGCTGCAGTTTGTCTAGCTTCTCTCCTCCCCTTAATCTCTGGGTGGCTCTGAATTCAGCTGCAGACATGGATATTCAGAGTTTGACTTCTAATATGGATCAGCTTACTGCAAGGGTACAAAGCATTCAGGATTATGTTATTCACAGTCCTATGTCAGAGCCTAAAATACCTATTCCTGAGTTGTTTTCTGGAGATAGATCTAGGTTTATGAATTTTAAGAATAATTGCAAATTATTCCTTTCTTTGAGACCTCGTTCCTCTGGTAATCCAGCTCAGCAAGTTAAAATTATTATTTCCTTGTTACGTGGTGACCCTCAGGATTGGGCATTCTCCCTGGCGCCAGGAGACCCTGCATTGCTGAATGTGGATGCGTTTTTTCTGGCGCTTGGATTGCTTTATGAGGAACCTAATCTTGAGGACCAGGCAGAAAAGGCTTTGCTGGCCCTCTCTCAGGGTCAGGATGAAGCAGAGGTTTATTGTCAGAAATTTAGGAAATGGTCAGTGCTTACTCAATGGAATGAGTGTGCCCTGGCAGCAATTTTCAGAAAAGGTCTTTCTGAAGCCCTTAAGAATATTATGGTGGGGTTCCCCACGCCTGCGAGTCTGAATGAGTCAATGGCTTTGGCCATTCAGATTGATCGGCGTTTGTGGGAGCGCAAACCTGCGCACCATCTGGCGGTGTTTTCTGAACAGAAACCTGAGTCTATGTAGTGTGACAGGATTCTGACCAGAATTGAGCGGCAAAGTCATAGACGTCAGAATGGGTTGTGCTTCTACTGTGGTGACTCTGCTCATGTCATCTCAGATTGTTCTAAGCGCACAAAAAAGTTCGCTAAATCTGTCACTATTGGTACTGTACAGCCAAAATTCATTTTGTCTGTTACTTTGATTTGCTCTCTGTCATCCTACTCTGTTATGGCTTTTGTAGATTCAGGTGCTGCCATGAATCTGATGGATTTGTCATTTGCCAGGCGCTGTGGTTTTGTCTTGGAGCCTTTACAATTCCCTATTCCACTAAAGGGAATTGATGCTACACCATTGGCCAAGAATAAACCTCAGTACTGGACTCAAGTGACCATGTGCATGACTCCTGTACATCAGGAGGTGATTCGCTTTCTTGTGCTACATAATTTGCATGATGTTGTCGTGTTGGGTCTGCCATGGCTGCAGGCTCATAATCCAGTCTTGGATTGGAAAGCAATGTCTGTGTCAAGTTGGGGTTGCCAGGGAGTTCATGGCGATGCTCCTTTGGTGTCAATTGCTTCCTCTACTCCTTCTGAAGTCCCTGAGTTTTTGTCGGACTACCAGGATGTATTTGATGAGCCCAAATCCAGTGCCCTACCTCCTCATAGGGATTGTGATTGTGCTATAAATTTGATTCCTGGTAGTAAGTTCCCTAAGGGACGACTGTTTAATTTGTCTGTGCCAGAACATGCCGCTATGTGGAGTTATATAAAGGAGTCTTTGGAAAAGGGACATATTCGCCCGTCCTCGTCCCCTCTTGGTGCAGGATTCTTTTTTGTGGCCAAGAAGGATGGTTCTTTGAGACCCTGTATAGATTATCGCCTTCTAAATAAAATCACGGTCAAATTTCAGTACCCTTTGCCATTATTGTCTCATCTGTTTGCTCGGATTAGGGGGTCCAGTTGGTTCACCAAGATAGATCTTCGTGGTGCGTATAATCTGGTGCGTATTAAGCAGGGCGATGAATGGAAAACAGCATTTAATATGCCCGAAGGCCATTTTGAGTTCTTGGTGATGCCCTTTGGACTTTCTAATGCTCTTTCTGTGTTTCAGTCCTTCATGCACGACATCTTCCGAGAATATCTGGATAAATTTATGATTGTGTATCTAGATGATATTTTGGTCTTTTCTGATGATTGGGAGTCCCATGTGAAGCAGGTCAGGATGGTATTTCAGGTCCTGCGTGCCAATGTCTTGTTTGTGAAGGGCTCAAAATGTCTCTTCGGAGTCCACAAGGTTTCTTTTTTGGGTTTTATTTTTTCTCCTTCTGCTATTGAGATGGACCCAGTCAAGGTCCAGGCTATTCATGATTGGACTCAACCTACAACGGTTAAGAGTCTTCAGAAGTTCTTGGGTTTTGCCAATTTTTACCGTCGCTTCATTGCTAATTTTTCTGGTGTGGTTAAGCCTTTGACGGATTTGACCAAGAAGGGTTCTGATGTGACTAACTGGTCTCCTGCGGCCGTGGAGGCCTTTCAGGAGCTGAAGCGCCGGTTTTCTTCGGCTCCTATCTTGTGTCAGCCAGATGTCTCTCTTCCCTTCCAGGTCGAGGTTGATGCTTCTGAGATTGGAGCTGGGGCTGTCTTGTCGCAGAGAAGCTCTGATGGCTCTGTGATGAAGCCATGTGCTTTTTTTTCAAGAAAATTTTCGCCTGCCGAGCGGAATTATGATGTTGGTTATTGGGAGTTGCTGGCAATGAAGTGGGCATTTGAGGAGTGGCGACATTGGCTAGAGGGAGCTAAGCATCGTGTGGTGGTCTTGACTGATCACAAAAATTTGATTTATCTCGAGTCTGCCAAACGGTTGAATCCTAGACAGGCTCGTTGGTCGTTGTTTTTCTCCCGTTTCGATTTCGTGGTCTCGTACCTTCATGGTTCGAAGAACGTGAAGGCTGATGCTCTTTCTAGGAGTTTTGTGCCTGACTCTCCTGGAGTTTCTGAGCCGGCTGGTATCCTCAGAGAGGGGGTGATTTTGTCTGCCATTTCCCCAGATTTGCGACGGGTGCTACAGGAATTTCAGGCGGATAGACCTGACCATTGTCCACCAGAGAGACTGTTTGTCCCAGATAGACGGACCAGCAGAGTTATTTCCGAGGTTCATTCTTCGGTGTTGGCGGGTCATCCTGGGATTTTTGGTACCAGAGATTTGGTGGCTAGGTCCTTCTGGTGGCCTTCCTTGTCGCGGGATGTGCGTTCTTTTGTGCAGTCCTGTGGGATTTGTGCTCGGGCTAAGCCTTGCTGTTCTCGTGTCAGTGGATTGCTTTTGCCTTTGCCGGTTCCGAAGAGGCCTTGGACGCATATTTCCATGGATTTTATTTCGGATCTTCCAGTCTCTCAGAGAATGTCTGTCATCTGGGTGGTTTGTGATCGTTTTTCTAAAATGGTCCATTTGGTGCCCTTGCCTAAGTTGCCTTCCTCCTCCGATTTGGTTCCGCTGTTTTTTCAGAATGTGGTTCGTTTGCACGGCATCCCTGAAAACATTGTGTCTGACAGAGGATCCCAGTTTGTGTCCAGATTTTGGCGGTCCTTTTGTGCTAAGATGGGCATTGATTTATTTTTTTTGTCGGCCTTCCATCCTCAGACGAATGGCCAAACCGAGCGAACTAATCAGACCTTGGAAACTTATTTGAGATGTTTTGTTTCTGCTGATCAGGATGATTGGGTGACTTTTTTGCCATTGGCCGAGTTTGCCCTTAATAATCGGGCTAGTTCTGCTACTTTGGTTTCGCCTTTTTTTTGTAATTCTGGTTTTCATCCTCGTTTTTCCTCGGGTCAGGTTGAGCCTTCTGACTGTCCTGGGGTGGATTCTGTGGTGGATAGGTTGCAGCAGATTTGGAACCATGTAGTGGACAATTTGACGTTGTCACAAGAGAAGGCTCAGCGCTTTGCTAACCGCCGTCGCTGTGTGGGTCCCCGACTCTGTGTGGGGGATTTGGTGTGGTTGTCTTCTCGTTATGTTCCTATGAAGGTTTCTTCTCCTAAGTTTAAGCCTCGTTTCATCGGTCCTTATAAAATTTTGGAAGTCCTCAACCCTGTGTCATTTCGTTTGGACCTCCCAGCATCGTTTGCCATTCATAATGTGTTCCATAGGTCTTTGTTGCGGAGGTATGTGGTGCCTGTGGTTCCTTCTGTTGAGCCTCCTGCTCCGGTGCTGGTTGAGGGGGAATTGGAGTACATGGTGGAGAAGATCTTGGATTCCCGTATTTCAAGACGGAGGCTTCAGTATTTGGTTAAGTGGAAGGGCTATGGTCAGGAGGATAATTCCTGGGTTGTTGCCTCTGATGTTAATGCGGCCGATTTGGTTCGTGCCTTCCATGTGGCTCATCCTGATCGCCCTGGGGGTATGAGGGTTCGGTGACCCCTCCTCAAGGGGGGGGTACTGTTGTGAACTCTGTTTTCGGACTCCCTCCTGTGGTCGTGAGTGGTACTGTGTGAGTTCTGTCTTTGGGCTCCCTCTGGTGGCTCTTTTGTTTTTCTGCGGGTCTGTGGCTGGGACCAGCTTCATCGTCACCTGCTATTCAGGTTTCCTATTTAACTCACCTGGACCTTCACTTTTTGCTGGCTGTCGTTGTATTCAGTACTGGTCCTGCTTTTCTCCTGACTTCATTCGTGATCAGTCTCTTCAAGTGAAGCTAAGTTTTCTGCTAGTTCATTTAGCTCATCTTTGTGCAATATGTTTCTCAGTATATGATTATTTCTGTCCAGCTTGCTAATATGTGATTCTTGCTTGCTGGTAGCTCTGGGGTGCTGAGTTGCTACCCTCACATCGTTAGTTAGTGTGGGGGTTCTCGCATTCTCAGCGTGGATATTTTCGGATAGGGTTTTTTACTGACCGCACAGATTCTTTGCTATCCTCTCTCTATCTAGTGATTAGCGGGCCTCATTTGCTGAACCTGTTTCATTTCTACGTTTGTGCCTTCTTCTTTACTCACCGTTATTATTTGTGGGGGGCTGTCTATATCTTTGGGGTTATTTCTCTGAGGAAAGTGAGGCTTTTATTTCTCTCTAGGGGTAGTCAGTTTCTCAGGCTGTGAAGAGACGTCTAGGATTTATAGGCACGTTCCACGGCTACCTATAGTGTGCGGTTAGGATCAGGTTTGCGGTCAGTCCAGTTACCACATCCCCAGAGCTCGTCCTATGTTCTCCTACTTAGCTGGTCAGATTTGTGATCCTAGGCCACTAAGGATCATAACACCTCTCACTGCTGCACCACTGTTTAGTCTGTGCTGGTAAATCCTTCAATGGCACTGCCAATACAAAATTGTTGAAATGATAGATGATAGTAAAAATATACAGGGGCCCTGGCCTCCATTTAGACCTGTGACTACTGTGCGCGAACTACCACTGTCTGCTACTCAGCAGAGGAACCCACCCCTGTACGTAGCTTTGCCACCTGTTTATTTAGGACCTTTTTTTGCAGACATTTAGCCCACTTTACTATTTTGGCCAACTTACTGTGTCAGCCACTTCTTCCAGTTGAATAAACAAATGGAGAAGAAAGTACTACCGTATAAACCGCACACTACACCACACAAATGTAAAAAATATAACAAACTTTATTTGGTACATGATCACAAAAAATATAAAACATAATTAAAATACATGGGCAACCTACCCTCCCTGTTATCGTATTTATTATGGTTGTGCGCCTTATTTCTATATTACACCACTTCTTCCAGTTGTCCTCCACCGAACAAAGCAATGCCGCCAGTTTACTCCTGTTACCAGTTTTGAACTGCATTGAGCCTACTTTTTTATTTTAGGCCTACTAAGTCTGTCTGCGCCACTCCTTGCAATCGTCCTCCGCTGACCAAACCAATGCTGCCTGTGTACCCCTGTAACCTATTTTTAACTGCATAGAGCCTACTTTTTTATTTTAGGCCTAGTAAGTCTGCGCCACTTCTTGCAATCCTCCTCCGCTGACCAAACCAATGCTGCCTGTGTACCCCTGTAACCTATTTTTAACTGCATAGAGCCTACTTTTTTATTTTAGGCCTAGTAAGTCTGTGCCACTCCTTGCAGTCGTTATCCGCTGACCAAACCAAAGCTGCCTGTGTACCCCTGTAACCTATTTTAAACTGCATTGAGCCTACTTTTTTATTTTAGGCCTACTACCTGTGTCTGTCTGCACCACTCAATACAATAAATAGGACGCCGATCAAGCGTGATGCAGTGGGTAGCTGCCTGTTATAGAGGTGGAGTGATTAGTGCAGCTGAATATGAAAAAGCTCAAAAGCACACATATGGGGCTTAGAGATAATCACCTCTACTAGTGCTAGTGCTGGCCATTAGAGGTGACTATCTCTAAGCTTTTTCATATTCAGCTGCACTGATCACTCCACCTCTATACCAGGCAGCTACCCACTGCATCACGCTTGATCGGCATCCTATTTATGAGTATTATCTACATACTCTGAAAGGCATAGCACGTGACTGATGAAAGCCTGACATAGGCTGAAACGTTTCCAGTGCTACCTTAGTACTAATAAAATCTGCAAATCAAAAATACTTAAGTTGAGTGCGAGACTTCTCTTTAGTTTACTAGTTTGGTTGGGCCTACTAACGGTGTCTGCTGCTCCTTGGTGTTGTCCTCCACTGAAAAAAGCAGAGCTTCAATCTTCAGGCTTTCGGCCTGTATTTAGAATATGAAACTGCATTTGGCCTACTAGTTTGGTTGGGCCTACTAACGGTGTCTGCCACTTCTTGGTGTTGTTCTCCACTGAAAAAAGCTGAGCTTCAATCTTCAGGGTTTCGGCCTGTATTTAGAATATGAAACTGCATTTGGCCTACTAGTTTGGTTGGGCCTACTTACGGTGTCTGCCGCTCCTTGGTGTTCTCCTCCACTGAACAAAGCAGTGCCGCCTGTTTACTCCTGTTACCAATTTTGAACTTTATTTGGCCCACTTTATTATTTGGGCCTACTAACTGTGTCTGCCACTCATTACAGTTGTCCTCCACTGAACAAAGCAATGCCGCCTGTTTAGTCCTGTTAACAATTTTGAACTACATTTAGCCCACTTTCTTCTTTGGGCCTATATCTGTGTTTCCTCCTCATCCTGCCCATTGCCCAGCCACTGCAAGATGAGTCTGCTGGTACATTTTCCCAGACCACTACATTCCCCTTGCACTCTACACAGCCAGAATCTGACCCTCCTGAAAGCCTGGTTCCCCTTCCCGCATACTATACCACCTTACACGGGGACAAAGAGGAAGGCGCAGATGAAAATGCAGGTTCCTTCATCAGGTGGGGAGGGCATACTTGTTGGCAACGTCACTGGCACAGGGCCCCTCATAGTATGTAAAAGTGTCTCTGCCGGTGGGAGGCGCCCCCACCGTCAAACAACGCCGTACTTTGAGGGGCCCTGTGCCAGTGCCAATGCGAATGAGTGTGCCCCCTCTGCTTGCTCAGGATCACAGCACTTGCCAAGTTGAAATACTGACCTCTTCCATGCTCCACCGCCGTGACGTAGTCCGCGTTTCCTGGGCCCACCAAAAACTTGAGCCAGCCCTACCCCCCCCCCCACAACTTTAGCCAAATGACCCCACATTTTCAATGCCTAACTGTTATTATAAGGTAAATTAAGATTGACAAGCTTAAGTAACAAGAATTGATGTTTTTGGCATTAAAATGGGCACTGTAGGTGTTTTCCTGTCCTCCACTCACTGCCGACTTTGCTTCCCCATTGACTTGCATTGGGTTTCGTGTTTCAGTTGGATCCCCGACTTTTCGCAACAATCGGCCGATTTCACCCAACCCGACTTTTGACAAAGTCGGGTTTCGCGAAACCCGACTCAATCCTAAAAAAGTAAAAGTCGCTCAACTCTACTGGATAGCTCTAAGGCTAAGTGCACACGTCGCAGAATTGCAGCGGAAATTTCCGTGTCAATTCTGCAACTCCTGCCGCGGGTATATCGCATGCGGAATTGGCATGCATATTCCTGCTAAAAACTAGCGTTTTGCAAGCATAATTAGCTTGCAGAATGCTAGCGTTTTCCAAGCAATCTGTAGCATCGCTTGGAAAACTGATTGACAGGTTGGTCACACTTGTCAAACATAGTGTTTGACAAGTGTGACCAACTTTTTACTATTGATGCTGCCTATGCAGCATTAACAGTAAAAGATAGAATGTTAAAAATAATTAAAAAAATTATAAAAAACGGTTATACTCACCTTCTGATGGCCCCGGATCTCCTCAGCGGCTTCCGTTCCTATAGATGTTTTGTGTGCAGGACCTTCGATGACGTCACGATCACGTGACCGTGACATCATTGCAGGTCCTTCACACAAAGCATCTATAGGAACGGAAGCGGCCGTGTGCACCGCTGAGAGGTGGGAAGACTCCGGGGCCATCAGAAGGTGAGTATATCACTATTTTTTATTTTAATTCTTTTTTTTAACAATTATATGGTGCCCAGTCCATGGAGGAGAGTCTCCTCTCCTCCACCCTGAGTACCAACCGCACATGATCTGCTTACTTCCCGCATGGTGGGCATAGCCCCATGTGGGGAGTAAGCAGATCAATGCATTCCCAGGTGTGCGGAATCCCCGGGCCTCCGCAAATTTAATGAACATGCTGCGTTTTTTTCTGGAATGCGATTCCGCTCAGGAAAACAATGCAGCATGTGCACAAAAAATGAGGATTGCATTCTATTAAATAGGATGCTTAATGTGAGCGTTTTCTTCACGGTTTTATAGCGTTTTTATAGCGAAAAAAATGCGAAAAATCTGCTACGTGTGCACACAGCCTAAAGGTTTTCAAAGAGATAGAACATGTGCTGAGGGAGCCAGGAAACCTGTTAGGCAGGAGCCATTGTGTGTCCTGTGGTGTTGGTGCCATTTGTTCTTATCTCCAGCCTGACTGGAATTTGAACCTTTCCTCAGTCCTTTTTGATGCAAAGACCTTTTGGCCATATACAGTGGCTTGACAAAGTATTCACCCCCTTGGCATTTTTCATGTTTTGAGCCTGCACAACCTGGAATTTGAGTGTTTTTTTTTAGGGTTTGCATTAGGTCATGTAAAGAACTTGCCTACAACTGCGAACATTTGATTTTCTTTCCATTGTGAATATTCCAAAATAACTGAAAACTTTAGTATGAATAACTATTTACCCCTAAAGTCAGCACTTTGTAGGGCGACAAATGGAGCAGTCCAACTCGTCTCTCAGATCAGCAGACGCCATGGCTGACAGAGGAAGAGAGAAATTAAACTACGATTCTCAGGGGAGATGCACAGGTTCAGGAATCGGCAGCGCTGCCGGCTATTGAACGCAGGTGATTCCGCATGTGTTCATTAAAGTGTGTGGAATCACCGCGTCCAATATATTGTATGGGTGATATTTATTTATAAATGGACATACTGTGGTCTGGAAAGACGCCACGCATGTCCATCTCCGCAGGTGATCTACGGGCGTTGGTGCACGCATAGTGGGCGTGGGATTTTTTGAAATCCCATCGACTATGCTGTAACATCTGGACGCTGTGGGTTGGACGCTGTGCAGATGTCATTGATTTTTTGCGGACCGTGTCTCCGTGTGCCAAACACGGAGACATGTCAGTGTTCGTGGGAGCGCACGTATTACACGGACCCATTAAGGTCAATGGGTCCGTGTAAAACACGGACCTCACACGGACATTCTCCGTCTGCAGTCCGTTTGCGTGCAGGAGACAGCGCTACAGTAAGCGCTGTCCCCCCACATGGTGCTGAAGCCGCCATTCATATGTTCTCTGCAGCAGCCTTTGCTGCAGAGAAGATATGAATAATAGTGTTTAAATGAAAGATCTATGTGTCCGCCGCCCCCCCACCCCCTGTGCGCCCCCCCGCTGTCCTGAAAATACTCACCCGCTCCCTCGTTGGCTGTAGCTTCTTCCTGGTCTGGCCGCGGCTTCTCTACTGTATGCGGTCACGTGAGGCCGCCGATTACATTTCATGAATATGTGGCTCCACCTCCAATAGGGGTGGAGACGCTTATTCATGAGTGTAAATGAGCGGCCCCATGTGACCGCATACACTAGAAGCCGCGGCCGGACCAGCAAGCAGCCACGGAGGCGGGTAAGTATTTTCTGACCAGCGGGGGGCGCACAGGGGGTGGGGGGGCGGCGGACACATAGATCTTTATTTTAAACACTATTATTCATATCTCCTCTGCAGCAAACGCTGCTGGAGAGAAGATATGAATCGCAGCTTCAGCACCAGATGCTGGTACGTGTGGTACCCAGCACGGTGCGTGTGGTACCCAGTGGGCACACGTGTGCCGCAAGTGTGCCACACTGATGTACACAAGAAACGTAGGGGCACACGGACACGGATAATTCTGGTACCGATTGTTTCCGGTACCGGAATTATCTGGACGTGTTGGACAGCCCTCACATGAGAAATATCTGTTTCCCGGCAAAATTAAATATTTTTTCAAAGTGGTTGTCCGCTACTTCATTTTATATTTAAAGTTGTCCCATGGTGGAGGACTCTCAAAGGTTTGGTGAGTATACTGTATGATATTTTTAAATTTAATGTGTAAGATTCATAAAACAGAGTGGGGGCTGCAAAGGGGTCAAACATACAGTATAGTGACTACTTAGAGGGCTAAACAAATAAAGTAGCACTCTAGGGCTATAGCATGCAAACATGAAATATGAAAATTGAATTGCTTTACAGCCTCAGGAGTTTTTAATCACAGCAGGATCCTACCTTCCCATGGAGATACAAAACCTACAAGAAACAAAATGAGCAAACACCCTGCTGCAACTAAATAAGTAAAAAGCAAAAGTGCATTTAAATAACACAGCGTTCTTAGTAACACTGTTTTTGATTAAAAAAAAAAATAGCATAAAAGCCATCCCACTGTCGAAAAGGTGACTCTGATCAGGACGGTCCTACACTGTCTAATATTAAAAACCTTACCATGTGTTAGAGTTGTCCTCAGTGTGTGAATAAGGGCAGACAAAAGGACCGGGTCCCAACCAGTGGACGCTAGTCTTTAGAAGCCTTTAAATGTAATTTCCAGCCCAGGAGAGGGAGGCCACGCCCCAACTTGCACAGAATACAAAAATACAAGGAAGAAAAAACTAAATTGAGATTGATTTGAGTTGGTATACATGCAGCTCATAATCGCATGTTCACATTGGCCATAAAACATAAAAAACCTACAAGAAAGAAAATGAGCAAAAACCTGACGGTCCTGAGCAGGGTCACCTTGTCGACGGTGGGATGTAATTTTTAATCAAAGACAGTATTACTAAAAATGGACGTGGAATGAAACCTTCCGTATTTCTCAAATTACAATTCAATGTATATTTTTCGTCTTAATTTTTTTTTTATATTTCAGGATAGTATTTTTTATGTGGCAGACAGAGGGCGCTGTAAAACCTCGCAACAGCAAAGCGCCTTCAGTTTTTAAGCATTTCACAGTGATTGGTCTTCATTCAGACAGAGATGTCTTCTTTGGGGTCTTGAGGTGTTTTGGTACTAAAACTGGTCTAAAGATGGGACACAAAGCCCACAACCCACCAGCTCCTGTCACCATCGTATGGCTAGGAGGACTGGAGGAGGTAATATCAGCACCTGGCACTCTTACACCACCCACTATCTATTATTTATCGTCCCCCATTTTCTCCACCCCCGGGAGTCGCAGACCAAATCTTGACGTCTTTATTTATAGAAGTGACTTTTCACCTTTTCTTCCTGAGAATCTCTTTCGCTCCTGTGTGCTCTAGGCCCTGAGACCTCGGAGTGAAGCATGGTGGTAGTCATCTACACCCATAGCTGGGTCTTCTCAGGTCTTAGGTGCAAGGTGTCCTCATTTATGCCTGGTTGAGACACAAGTCATGTGATCCCATTATTGGAGGCTACAGCCATATGGCGATTATTGTGAAAGTATTGGAATTTTGGTGAAAATTTTGAAAAATTTGCACTTTTCAAGCTTTGAATCTTTATATCCTTACACCAGTTTGTCATGCTGTACAAAAGAATTAATCAATAACATTTCCCTTATGTCTACATTACATCTGCATCATTTTTAAAACATCATTTTATTTTTTTAGGATGTTGGAAGGGTTGAAAGTTTAGCAGTAATTTCTCTGTTTACTTAGGGACCTATTCAGACTTAAATGGACTTTGCAGCGGCCTATATATTGGAAACTCCCCAGAGTGAGACCATTTTATAAGCTGAACCCCTCAAATACTTCAAAACTGCTGTCAGGAAATGTTTTAATCCCTTCTGGTTTAGGCGACTTTATTCTTCAGGTCAGTGCGATTACAGCGATACCAGATTTATATCCAGTTTTTATGTTTGGCTGCTGTCACACACTAAATGACACTTTTATTGCAAAAACTTGAATCTCCATATTTTGAGAGCTATAATTTTTCAATTTTTTGGCTGACAGTCATATGAGGTCTTGTTTTTTGTGAGACGATTGGATGTTTTTATTGGTACCATATTCGGGCTCATTACATTTTTTGATCGCTTTTTATTCTGTTCTCTCCACCAATCAGTACCCCCCAATGCACTCATCTTTCCAGAGCCAGAGTGCAGATAGTGTTTATTTGGTTCCAACTGCACCTAAAGGACAGCAAACACATTACCAGACCCCACAGGGTTCTCCACATCCTGGGCAAACAACTCCTTCTAAGCAATCTACTATATTTCAGAACCAGCTACCCCAACATCAGTTCACAAATCAAGACATATATCAGGTTCCCCCATCCATGAATCAACCGCAGGAGCTCTACCAAGTGCCAGTAGGATTCACCAGCCCACCTCAGTCTCAGGACATTTATCAAATTCCACCTTCTGCAGGGACAGGGCAAGATATCTACCAGGTGCCACCATCAATGACCACATCTCAAGAAATTTATCAAGTGCCACCATCCATGGATATGAGAGGAGGAGAAATCAGAAAGCCACCAGGAAAGGTCATTTCTCCATATATCTTCCCTCATGTAATCTCCGGTCCTCCCAAGACCTCCTTCTCTCCTCCACACTTATTCGCTCCTCACCCAACCGCCTCCAAGACTTCTCCCGAATATCCCCCATCCTCTGGAATTCTCTGCCCCAACATGTCCGACTATCAAACACATTCGGATCCTTCAGACGGAACCTGAAAACTCATCTCTTCAGGAAAGCCTACAGCCTGCACTGACCCCGCTGCCTCATCACTACCGAAGCTACCGCCTCACCAACACCGGAGCTCCTGCAACCCCCAACCTATTGTCTCCTTCCCCATAATCCTGTAGAATGTAAGCCCGCAAGGGCAGGGTCCTCGCCCCTCTGTATCAGTCCGTCATTGTTAGTTTGTTTACTGTAAGTGATATCTGTAACTTGTATGTAACCCCTTCTCATGTACAGCACCATGGAATTAATGGTGCTTTATAAATAAATAATAATAATAATAATAATAATTCTGATTTTTGGGAGGCAGAATGAACAAAAAACAGCAATTCAGGAATTGTTTTTGGGGAGAGGGAGTTTATACCGTTCCGCGTGTGGTAAACTTGATCAGGCAGCTTCATTCTTCGGGTCCGTACGATTACAGCGATTCCACATTTATATTTTTTTATGTTTTGACGCACTATTTTATAGAAAAATTAATTATTTTTGCATGGCTTTCTTCTGATAGCTATAACTTTTTTATTTTTACACTGATGGAGCTGTATGGCGGCTTGATTTTTATTGCACAAGAAGACGTTTTCAGAGATTTCATATTTACATTCGTCTTTTTGATTGCGTTTTATTCCACTAAATTTTTCACATATTCACTAACGGGGTTAACTAGTAGGACAGTTTTATAGGATGGATCGTTCTGGACATGGTGATACCAAATATGCATACTTTTTTTTATTTGATTTTTTTCAAAAAAATATTTATTTATGGGTAGAAAAATAACAAACAAAGAGGGAATCAGTCAATAACGTGTTCTGTGTTTGCTTGTGCTCAGAGTGCTGTGCCGGACTCCAGTCTCCTCCCATCCCCTCGGGTGCCCACGTCGTGGTCAATTGAGGCAGGAGGAGCCAGGTCGCAAATCACATAAGCACAAACAGGACCGCGAGAGTGATGAGCTGAAAGGGAGGCCGACACACCGTGCACCCGCGTCATGAGTACAGTGATCGTTGTGTGTGAAGAATCTGCTGAGTTATGGGGAGCCAGTTAATAATAATTAACAAGAACCACTGGATCTTTAAAAGGGGGTTCATTACAAACGAGGTATTTACAATGACATACGTGAGGG
This sequence comes from Ranitomeya variabilis, assembly GCF_051348905.1. Lineage (NCBI taxonomy): Eukaryota > Metazoa > Chordata > Amphibia > Anura > Dendrobatidae > Ranitomeya > Ranitomeya variabilis. The sequence continues at coordinate 669,269,728 of NC_135236.1, read as the reverse complement.
AAGTCTAACTAAGGGACAAGCGTACAATTTAAGGGAAGAGGTAATAGAGAAGGAAGTAGAAGCTGGGATGGGGGGGGAAATATATAACTGATCCTTACATACCATGACTCCACCCTTGCTCCGGTATCCTTTGTAGTAGAGTGTTCAATCATCTTCTGGTAATATGAGAAATTATGATTGCAGTGGTCATCATTTTCCTCTAGATAGTGTCCTTGGATTTAGGATAAAGTCCTGGTGTCAAAAGTCCTGAGGGCATTCCATTTAGGCCTGAGTCTAGATGTCCATCTGAAGAACAATGGTTGTAAGGGTACCGTCACACAGTGGCATTTTTATCGCTACGACGGCACGATTCGTGACGTTCTAGCGATATCGTTACGATCTCGCAGTGTCTGACACGCTACTGCGATCAGGCACCCAGCTGAGAATCGTACGTCGTAGCAGATCGTTTGAAACTTTCTTTCGTCGCTGGATCTCCCGCTGTCATCGCTGGATCGTTGTGTGTGACAGCGATCCAGCGATGCGTTCGCTGGTAACCAGGGTAAACATCGGGTTACTAAGCGCAGGGCCGCGCTTAGTAACCCGATGTTTACCGTGGTTACCAGCGTAAAAGTTAAAAAAAACAAACAGTACATACTCACCATCTGATGTCCGTCAGGTCCCTTGCCGTCTGCTTTCCGCTCTGTCTGCCGGCCGGAAAGTGAGAGCAGATCACAGCGGTGACGTCACTGCTGCGCTCTGCTCTCACTGTACGGCCGGATCTCAGTCAGAGCAGGAAGCAGACGGCAAGGGACCTGACGGACATCAGATGGTGAGTATGTACTGTTTGTTTTTTTTTACTTTTACGCTGGTAACCACGGTAAACATCGGGTTACTAAGCGCGGCCCTGCGCTTAGTAACCCGATGTTTACCCTGGTTACCTGGGGACTTTGGCATCGCTCCAGCGCCGTGATTGCAACGTGTGACCGCAGTCTACGACGCTGGAGCGATAATGATACGACGCTGCGACGTCACGAATCGTGCCGTCGTAGCGATGTAAATGGTACTGTGTGACGGTACCCTAAAGGCCCCGTCTCACACAGCGACGCTGCAGCGATACAGACAACGATGCTGATCGCTGCAGCGTCGCTGTTTTGTCGCTGTGTGGTCGCTGGGGAGCTGTCACACAGACAGCTCTCTCCAGCGACCAACGATCAGGGGAACGACTTCGGCATCGTTGAAACTGTCTTCAACGATGCCGAAGTCCCCCTGCAGCACCCGGTAACCAGGGTAAACATCGGGTTACTAAGCGCAGGGCCGCGCTTAGTAACCCGATGTTTACCCTGGTTACCAAAAAAAAACAAACAGTACATACTCGCCTTTCGGTGTCCAGGTCCCTTGCTGTCTGCTTCCTGCTCTGACAGTGCCGCCGTACACTGAGAGCAGAGCGCAGCGGTGACGTCACTGCTGTGCTCTGCTCTCACTTTCCGGCCGGATCTCAGTCAGAGCAGGAAGCAGACGGCAAGGGACCTGGACACCGAAAGGCGAGTATGTACTGGTTTTTTTTTTTGGTAACCAGGGTAAACATCGGGTTACTAAGCGTGGCCCTGCGCTTAGTAACCCGATGTTTACCCTGGTTACCAGTGAAGACATCGCTGGATCGGTGTCACACACACCGATTCAGCGATGTCAGCGGGACCTCAACGACCAAAAAAAGGTCCAGGCCATTCCGACACGACCAGCGATCTCGCAGCAGGGGCCTGATCGCTGGTACGTGTCACACATAGCGAGATCGCTACTGAGATCGCTGTTGCGTCACAAAAGTTGTGACTCAGCAGCGATCTCGCTAGCGATCTCGCTATGTGAGACGGGGCCTTAAGTCACCTCCACATGGAATGTGTGTCAAAGATAAGATGTTCAATTCAGGAGCAATAGCTTGTTCTCCCAACACCACAGGGGATATGTATCCTCCAAGAGGTTGGAGACACAATGTCCATCTACAATGTAGATTCTCTTTATTCTATTAAGAGAACAAAGGTCTCCACGACCCCAGGAGCTTGTGCCACCACAATTTACAGCTACTAGTCAATTCTTTTGATGTAGGTTTTAACTGTTATGTAGAGTTCAAGGACTGTACATTGCTCTTATAATACATAAAACTTCCATACTGGCTCCAACAGTGTGTTAAGAGATGCCGTACTGAAAGAAGAGAATAAAGTATAAAATCCCTGTGTCGTCTGTCACTATAATTGTATATTGGCGTGATTGGATATGCTCCGATTAAAGTGTGATGTGCTGTAAGAAATACTGTAAAAAGTGATGAGCGCTAAGGAGCCTGTATTGGATTATAAAGAATCCCATATTATATGTGAGAGGACATCACTGTGAAATGACTAAGAAGGATGAGAGGGGGATCATTGGGATTAGGTGGTCTATCATATCAGACATACCTTAGGTGCCAAATACACTGTACCATGACAAAAACGGAAAAAAGGAAAGGAATGAATAGGGAAGAAAAGAAGGAAAGAAAGGGAAGGGAAAAGAAGTGGGAGAAATGGAGGTTAAAGGGAGACAATCTGACATAATAAAGACATGTTATATCCATTCATAGTAAATTGTAAAGAAGATAAGAGAATTTTGTATATTAATAGTCCATATATGTGGGTGGGAATGGTTAAGTTCCTCACTATTCTTCTTTTCCTGTTGATGAACTTGTCTATTGTTTCAGATGTTCACCAGGTAACAGCAAATGGCATAGCCACTTTCCTCATATTCAACCAGTCACGAAGACCATTTGAACAACTTGATCATATTACATGAGGGGCCCAGCTTTTGTCTTGATCACCAAGTGGACACTTAAAGTACATCTGATACATCTTTTTAATATCATGAGTGATTGAACGTACTTGGCCTTTTGGTGTAAAAGAACCACACACACAGCAGAGTCTGTTCAGATGATTGATACACTGTCGAGGCATTTTTCTCCTTTAAATAAGATTCAACAGTAGAGTAAAGGTACCTTCACACATAACGATATCGTTAAGGATATCGTTGCAACGTCACGCTTTTTGTGACGTAGCAACGATCCCGCTAACGATCTCGTTATAGTGTGACAGCGACCAACGATCAGGCCCCTGCTGGGAGATCGTTGGTCGTAGGGAATGATCAGGACCTTTATTTAGTCGCTGATCACCCGCTGTCATCGCTGGATTTACGGCCGGCGCTGACACAGTCAGTGCAGGAAGCTGACGGCGGGGGACGTGACAGACATCGGAATGCGAGTATGTAGTGTTTTTTTTTTTAAACTTTTACAATCGTAACCAGGGTAAATATCTGGTTACTAAGCGCGGCCCTGCGCTTAGCAACCCAATGTTTACCCTGGTTACCCGGGTGCTGCAGGGGGACTTCGGCATCGTTGAAGACAGTTTCAACAATGCCAAAGTCGTTCCCCTGATCGTTGGAGAGAGCTGTCTGTGTGACAGCTCCCCAGCGACCACACATCGTCTTACCAACGATCACGGCCAGGTCGTATCGCTGGTCATGATCGTTGGTAAGTCGTTTAGTGTAACGGTACCTTAAGTTCAGTTCAATGGTGGTGACCGCCTAAAAAAAATGCAATGAGCCGACCGACTATATGTAGATATTTCCCCAGAGATGACAGAGGCAGTTTGTATTTAGAACTGATTTTGCTGGAGGTAATCTGGTAGATAACTATATACAGTTGTGAGGTAAACGGGTCAGCCTATTCCTTACAGATGAACATTTGCAGACAGGCAGTTTCTCAGTGTGATATTGGCTGCTTTCAGATTCCCTCTCAGTGGCTGAGCTGTTTTCTTCCATCTGAGGCGACTTGCCCTCCCAGAAATGGGGTGAAAATCCTCTCAAAATGGCGGTTGTCCGCTGCCTTCCCTTCTATCTCTCTGGGGCAGGGCTCAGATCTCTGTAGATACCTGTCTCCTGTCAGAGTCTCACATACCAGTCCTTGCTGCCATCACCATCCTTTTCTGACTGACTCAAATCTTACCGCCTCATAACAGTTAGCTCCTCCCCATAACATGTGATTTTCTGAGAAGCAGTCATTGGTTGACTGCACTGTCAATACTCCTTCCCATAGAACTCTTTAAATCCTTTACTGATGTTGTCCCTGTAAGAAAATTCTCAATTAAGTAAGACAAGTAAAGAAATGGAAATAACATAGGAAAAACCACATACATTGAATATGCAGAAAACAGACATATTACCTTTGCTGATAAATCTCCTCTCTCCTTCTAGCCAAGTCTCAAATAACTTAAGGTACCGTCACATTAAGCGACGCTGCAGCGATAGTGACAACGATGCCGATCGCTGCAGCGTCGCTGTTTGATCGCTGGAGAGCTGTCATACAGACCGCTCTCCAGCGACCAACGATGCCGAGGTCCCCGGGTAACCAGGGTAAACATCGGGTTGCTAAGCGCAGGGCCGCGCTTAGTAACCCGATGTTTACCCTGGTTACCAGCGTAAAAGTAAAAAAAACAAACAGTACATACTCACCTGCGCGTCCCCCAGCGTCTGCTTCCTGACACTGACTGAGCTCCGGCCCTAACAGCACAGCGGTGACGTCACCGCTGTGCTTTCACTTTCACTTTAGGGCCGGCGCTCAGTCAGTGTCAGGAAGCAGACGCTGGGGGACGCGCAGGTGAGTATGTACTGTTTGGTTTTTTTTACTTTTACGCTGGTAACCAGGGTAAACATCGGGTTACTAAGCGCGGCCCTGCGCTTAGTAACCCGATGTTTACCCTGGTTACCAGTGTAAAACATCGCTGGTATCGTTGCTTTTGGTGTCAAACACAACGATACACGGCGATCGGACGACCAAATAAAGTTCTGGACTTTATTCAGCGACCAGCGACATCACAGCAGGATCTTGATCGCTGCTGTGTGTCAAACTAAACGATATCGCTAGCGAGGACGCTGCAACGTCACGGATCGCTAGCGATATCGTTTAGTGTGGCGGTACCTTTAATAAAATTAAGATAACAACTTTGATTTAGATTATTACCCTCCTGTGAGTATCACTTAAGGAAGGCTGAATCTAGATTTTACACCATGAGTGATAGAGCTGGGGTGATTCTGGCAAAAAAAAATAAGAGTTAAAAAAATATTATACCCTTTCCCTTTGGATCGGGAGGTATGGGAGTCCCTGATGTTCTGGTTTATCATAGGCGGCTATTGTAGATTCAAAAAAGCATTGGTGGCTGGAGAATGGTGACCAGAGATGGATGGAAGTTGAATCTTTTTATGCCAATGATGGCTCCACAAGGAGAACACTTGGAGTAGAATATGTAAAACCGTCCTCCTATACTCCTTGTTTACTGAGGATGGGAAAAGGGTGTAATTTTTATATATATATATATATATATATATATATATATATATATATATATATATAGGTTTATGTTTTATGGTATTTGTTTGCTGATAAAATATGTCAGATGGAATAAATGGAAAAATGTAAACAAAGGAATATTGGCTTATAGGACCTCCAGAGACGGCCAAGGGATGAATCTGACAATCTTTGATACTCCCAGGTGGTCGACCCCGAAGACTGTGAGTCGAACCTCATGAGCATTGATTCGGTCTACAGTTGAAATAATGAGGAATCGTGATCAATTTGCAAATTACTTCATACATGAAGGTCTTGTTCCATGGCAAGACATACACGTGTGAAAATGTTAAAGCCTGTTTATATTGGTGCAATGTGTGGGGCAATTCTTTGTAAAATTTTTTGTTTTTGTTTATATAACCTTAATAAATTTTAAAAAGTTCAATCCATACAAGAATATGAAATGTTTAATAATAACAGAAAAATTTACTAAAAATATTTTGAAGACATTGGTTGTCCAACCGGATTGTTGGTAGACATTTTAACATATGCGATCCCATAGGGATGAACAAAAATATACACAAAAATTTATACATAATTGGTACACAAAAATTTAACACAAACATTTTAAAGGCTGTAATTGCCAAAGTTTGGTGATTTTTTTAACAGTAGTTACAGACTGTGATATTGAACGGGCGTATTATCTGCCCAACTGTACGCTGGACTGCTACATTGCCTTTGCATTTCCATACTCGGTTCACCCTGGCTTCTGTATTGTGGTTTGTATGACGGCATGTCCATGGTTCTTGGTCTCGAGGAAGTGGGTTCCTGAGGGGCCAAAAATTCCTTGAATAGATCATGAAATCTTTGCCTAAACATTAAATTTCTGTGCGGTGGTATCTTTGGGCTACAGGCACATATGACAAAAACAGGAGCTTCCACTCATTGGCTGCATATACTGATTCACGGGATTGCAATTCCGTAATTTCCCGCCTTAGATCTCTGTATTCACTGCGACACAGATCCTCTAACCGTTGGAGTCCATCGACAATTATGGCATCGACTTCATCTTTGGCAGATGATCGCTTGCGTCCGCGGTGTGCTTGCAAACGGGCACTGACAACAGGAGCCACAGTACTACTGTCCATTGATCGTGGCTCGCTCAGTCCAGACACATCTTCAGCACCCGTCTGCTGGCTTGTTTCCTGTTGAGATGGCTCCGGTTCCTCTGCCTCTCGAGGAGGCAGCGGAACTGCATATCGTTCTATAACCAAAAAAATATATATATTATTTCAGAGATTTTAATTAAATACTTGGTCCTCTCTCACACCGTAAACTTTTTACTTACGAGCGCTGGGACAACGTTTTCTGTAGAAACAACAATTGCTCATAATGAACATACGGGGTGACACGTTTGCCACCAGATCCACTGGGCGTATTTTGGCTGCTGCGGAAGTCCCGTACAAAACGATCTCTAATGGATCTCCACCGGGTATGGACAGCATCTGCTTCAAAGAAAAAAAAAATAATTATTTGAGAGCTTCCAATCTTTACATTTTAGCAATTTAAGTTCAGCAATAATTATCAATTTTTTTCTTAGAGGATACGGACTTATCCAAATACCATGGGTCCAACTGGCATATTATTTTCTCCCACAACTTCCGGTTTTTAATAATATCGCTGTGGGAGCTGTCACTTTGATCCCATATGGACCAATTCGCTTCCACTAGTGTTATTAGTGTCTCGTTTTCTATGTCCAAGGGCTCTTCGCCAACAGCAATGTTCCTTCTTTTTTTGGCGGGCTGCTTGGACTATGTAAACAAAAAACGTTATATTAAAATGTATACGTTCACTTTTGGTTGCATAACTTTTATCTCCTCCCCAAAACGACATTATTTTTAAGGACAGTTATCAACATTTTTTACATTTTTTAACACTAAGCTTTTTATAAATTACCGTATTTTCTGGCATATAAGACGACTGGGCGTATAAGACGACCCCCCAACTTTTCCAGTTAAAATATGAAATCTTCTTAAAAGTCGGGGGTCTTCTTATATGCCGTATGTCGTCTTATAGGGCCGGTGACTAATGTGCCTTTTGGGGTGGGGAGTGGTCCCGATGACGAAGAGAGGGGGCATCTCACAGGAAAGTGTGAGTGGAGTAGCCCCCTATTACCTCATTGCGGCAGTGTGGGGGTCTCTGTGCTGGGGAGCGGCAGCTCCTCATTGCGTTAGCATAGTGTTTCTGTGCTGGGAGCGGCAGCTCCTCTTCGTGCCGTGGGTGCTGTGGGGCGGTGCATCTTCTTGCAGCGTCGGGGCTCCTCCGGCATCTCCTCAAAGCCCGGAGGCACCGGCAGCTCCATTGCTAATGTAGGGGACGGGGACCTGGTGAGCCGTGCAGACGGGTGGAACCATTGTTGCTGGGAGTCGGGGTTCCGGGTGACGGATTTGAGGGGCGGATGGGAAGCCAGGCTCATGTGACAGGAGGCAGAGTGACGCAGGGAGAGAGGAGGATAAAAAGAAAAGCGCGCGAAAGCAGGGGAAGAGAATCGAGGGAAAACTCTGAGGAGAGGGAACCGCAGCGCAGTTGTCGTGCGTGTGCAGGCCGCAGTGAGACTTGCTGGAAGCAGGGGGAGAACGTGCAGCAGACGCTGCGGGCAACTACCAGAGCCCCCAGAAAGAGGCGCATCTGTCGTCAGCAACCCCCAAAGCAGAAGGGTAGCGCTGATCAGCTCAGGAACAGTATTACCGCGCTCCCTGGGAGCATCTTGCCACAGAGTGCTCCGGGCCCTCCTGGGTTTTTCTTAGCTGTGACTGATACTGATTATTCTGCTAATTGTCCTCAAAAAGACTCCTCTCTGGGCGTGGAAACTGTTACCCCGGATCAACGTCCGCCTGCGGGAGGTAACGCAGCACCGAAAAAGACATTCTGGACTCGAATCTACACCTGGGCCCGACGTCGGAGGACACCGCCTTCCCCCGCCATCAGGACTACGTCGCTGACGGAGCCTCACCACCAGGACTACATCGCTGAAACAGCACGGATAAGTGAACGTTGTTGACTTTACCTTAGTAGGGGAGATACTAGTGAGGCGCTGTCGCGTTCCGCGGGTATAGTTCAGGGCGCCTATATAGTAGATAGGATTTACTGTGAAATTGTGGACTTGTACTCAAATTCCCTGCGTGGAAAACTGTTGTTATCTTTTTGGTTGGAAGTTAAAAGAAAAGTTAAAAACGCTGTTTGCTTTCTGGCTCCCATTTGTCCCTGCATCCTTCTTTATCTGCTGTCTCTTCATTTGGCGTAGTCGGCAGGATGCAGGATCCAAAGAGGGAGCCAGAAGATACGGAGGATGGGGCGGGGCCGAGAGCGTCTCTCTCATTGGGGGCCATGTTAAATAATCTGCCCAAGTTTAATGGGAGCAACATGTTGTTGTGGAGCTGGACTGAAAGGATGCGGGGGCTGCTGAGAATGCATCCTATGACCCCGGCCCTGGAAGCAGAGGTGGCCATTATGGCCTTAGACGGAGAGGCCCGGGATTCAGTGATGTTGAGACCCCCCACAGAGCGGAATACTTTTACCCGGGTGTTAAATGTGTTAGAGGGGACGCACGGGGATCCCACCGACGTGGGAGAGCTGAGGGCCCGGTTGTTTGGACGGCGACAAAAAGAGGGCGAGACTGTCACTCAGTACATGAATGCTCTGCAAGAGCTACACATTGCAATCATGCGGAAAGATGGTATGGGGATGGGACATGTTGACGTGACCCTGTGCGACCAGCTGGTGATGGGACTGCGAGATGAGTTGACCAAACAGGCTCTACGTGAACGAGTGCGGGTCGACCCGCGCCTGACTTTCTCCGACATAGGCAATGAGGCCCGCACCCGGGAGCAAGAGAGGGGGGTGACGGTCCCGACTGGAGAGACTCGGGTTATCCTGGCCGCTGCCGCAGAAGGGGGTGAGCCGTCGTGGGTTCAGGAGATGCGGCAGGAGCTCAAACAAATCAGACACGAACTGGCTGAAGTTAAAAAGAATGCACGGAGCCCAAGGGAGTTACCCCGGGGTCAAGGGTCTGGGAGTCCAGCTCGTGGCGCTCGACCAGGATATTACACGGTCCCCAGTGTTTGCTATGGAGGCCGGACATTTCGCACGGGAGTGCCCCCGGAGGGGGAGGACCTCGTCTCGTCGGGCGTTAAACTAGAGGGCTCCGAGCTAGGGGGACGACGCTCGGAGTCAGAGTCCCCGCGGATGGGTGGTGAAAGTCCCGGAAATTTGGTTGCCAGCTGCCCCCTGGTCTGGGCAGAATTTGAAGGGAGGGCTGTACCACGGCCATCGAACATGGAATTCCTACCGGGGATACAGTGCCCATCAGGGAGCGGTACAGACAGATTCCCTCGCAGATGTACCAGGAAGTAAAGACGTTGTTAGGCCAGATGCTGCAAAAAGGAGTGATCCGCGAGAGTCAGAGCCCGTGGGCTGCCCCGATCGTGCTGGTGCGGAAAAAGGACGGCACACTACGGTTCTGCGTGGACTACCGTAAGCTAAATGCATGCACCGTCCGAGACTCTTATCCACTTCCCCGTATTGAGGAATCTCTCTCCGTGCTGGGTCGGGCCAAATATTTTTCCACCTTAGACCTAGCCAGCGGATACTGGCAGGTCCCGATGTCAGAAGCAGATCGTCCCAAGACAGCGTTTATCCTGCCCATGGGATTATTCGAGTTCAATCGAATGCCGTTTGGACTGGCCAATGCTCCCGGCACCTTTCAACGATTAATGGAGCGGTGTCTGGGGGATTTGAACTTTGAGGCCACTCTCATTTATCTGGATGACATCATCATCTATGCCCCAACGTTCGAGGAACATCTGTGCCGACTGGAGCAGGTGCTGGACCGGTTACTGAAATACGGGCTTAAGGTGAAGCCCCAGAAATGCCACTTGTTCCGGGAACAGATCGAGTACCTGGGGCATGTGGTGTCCGCCGAAGGAGTCCGACCATCACAGGAGAAGATTGCCGCAATCCAGGAGTGGCCCACACCGGAGACTGCCAAGGATGTACGGGCGTTCTTAGGCCTCGCTGGGTACTACCGGCGCTTTGTGAAGAACTTTGCTCGCCGCTCTTACAATCTACAAGTCTTGCTGAAAGGAAGCTCCCCCAAGGAACGGGGGAAGAAGATACAATGGCAGGAGCCACAAGAGGCAGCGTTCCAGGACTTGAAGACAGCTCTCATGGAGCCGCCTGTGTTGGCTTATGCGGACTTTTCGCAACCGTTCATCCTGCACACCGACGGCAGCTCTCAGGGATTGGGGGCTGTGTTATCTCAGGTTCAGGATGGGTGGGAGAGAGTGATCACCTATGCGAGTCGGTCTCTTCATGACTCTGAGTTGAACCCGGACAATTACAGTTCTTTCAAGGTGGAGTTGCTGGCCGTGGTGTGGGCTATGACGGAGCGGTTCGCTGAGTACCTGGCCGGTTCTGAGGTGCTGGTACGCACGGATAATAACCCATTGGCACATCTGGAAAATGCGAAATTGGGTGCCCTGGAACAGCGCTGGGTAGCCCGGATGGCCAAGTACAGATACCGTATCCTCTACAAGCGAGGAGCGGAGAATGTTCATGCTGACGCATTATCTCGTCTTCGGAGGATCACCCCAAGAACTAACCGAGATGAGGAGCTGGAGGGAGAAGAAATCCCCTACGCCATCGGGGGCGCTGCTCGGACGGCTGTGAGCCGGGAACAGACCGGGAACGGAACGGCTACAGGACTGTTGGTTCAGAGTCGAGACGAATGGATACGGTTACAACAAGAAGACCAAGAACTAGCTCCATTGCGACAGTGGGTAACGAATGGTCTATTGCCCGTGAGAACTCCTGGACAAACCCTCCCGTCAGACCTGAACCTTCTTCTGCGGCAATGGGAACGCCTAACTCTTCAGGAAGGGCTCTTATGCCACTTAACCATGGCGCAGGCAGATTCCGGGCCGACGTGGCAGATGGTCTTACCAGGGCCCGTGGTGGCCGCAGTTGCTAAAGAAGCTCACGAGTCCGGGGCACACTTCGGAGTGAAGAGGACGTTTAAGTGGCTGCAAACTCGGTTCTATCATCCTCGGCTGCTCGCGGAAGTACAAACTGCCTGTAGGCAATGTCGACAATGTGAGTTAACCAAGTCACCGGAGGAAAGGGCGCCTGTGCAGAGCATCACGACGTCTGCCCCTTTTGAAGTATTGATGATAGACTACATCACCATTGGAGCAGCGCATCAAGGCTACGAACACTGCCTCGTTATGGTGGATCATTTTTCAAAGTTTGCAGTAGTCACCCCTACCCGCGATCAGACAGCTGAGTCTGCGGCGAGCGCTATCTGTAAGAACTTTATTCAAGTCTACGGCTGTCCGAGGCGAATACATTCGGATCAAGGAGCCTGTTTCTTGGGCAAAGTCATGGATGAGCTGCATCGCCTCTACGGCATTGATAAGTCACGCACCACACCGTATCACCCCCAGGGAAATGGCGCTTGTGAGCGGTTTAACCGGACTTTGCTTCAAATGTTACGTGCGCTAGAACAAGATCAAAAGACCCGCTGGCCGGAGTATGTGTCTGACCTAGTGTGGGTCTACAACAATAGAGTTCATCAAGTCACAGGACGCACCCCGTATGAAGTGGTCTTTGGGCGCCCGGGGAAAGGCGTGACAGATCTGGAACTGTCTTCGGAGGAAGAAGGCCCCCGAACAGGGATGGCTTCGTGGGTGCGTGATCATCGACATCGGCTGCAGACCTTACACCGGATGGTGCACACTCGAATTCGGGAAGTGGAGCATCGGAGCACCCCTACAGCAAAACCCCCAGAGTTCCGGCCAGGTGATCGAGTACTCGTTCGAGAGCAAAGACCGCAAAACAAGTTAGACCATCGTTGGGAAAAAACACCCTATCGGGTGCTTCGCCGTATAGACCCGCATGGACCTGTATATGAAGTGCAGTCTGAGGCCCCCGGAAGTACAGGTACTCGCATTCTCCATCGCAACATGCTTTGGTTGTGTCGCTCTGTTGACTCGGACACCCCGGAATCCGCAATCAGGGAAGAGCCACCTACGACTGAGTCCCCCAACAACCATTGGTGGGATGGAGAGGATGATGAAGAAGAAGAACGGCGTCAAAATACTCCCCCTATCTCGACTACTACACTACGCCCTTCCGTTGACTACATTCCCCCGACATCCCCTACACAAGGACCCGAGCCACGACGTTCTGAACGTTCTACTGCAGGTAGACCCCCAACTCGCTACAGTCCTGACTTACACACTAGACAGACCCAAGTGTGGAACAACCCGTCAGGTAGGCGACCTGTCAGTGCGAAGGCCTCGCCCAGGGACTGGCGAGCATACAGGGTGGGGGAATGTAGGGGACGGGGACCTGGTGAGCCGTGCAGACGGGTGGAACCATTGTTGCCGGGAGTCGGGGTTCCGGGTGACGGATTTGAGGGGCGGATGGGAAGCCAGGCTCATGTGACAGGAGGCAGAGTGACGCAGGGAGAGAGGAGGATAAAAAGAAAAGCGCGCGAAAGCAGGGGAAGAGAATCGAGGGAAAACTCTGAGGAGAGGGAACCGCAGCGCAGTTGTCGTGCGTGTGCAGGCCGCAGTGAGACTTGCTGGAAGCAGGGGGAGAACGTGCAGCAGACGCTGCGGGCAACTACCAGAGCCCCCAGAAAGAGGCGCATCTGTCGTCAGCAACCCCCAAAGCAGAAGGGTAGCGCTGATCAGCTCAGGAACAGTATTACCGCGCTCCCTGGGAGCATCTTGCCACAGAGTGCTCCGGGCCCTCCTGGGTTTTTCTTAGCTGTGACTGATACTGATTATTCTGCTAATTGTCCTCAAAAAGACTCCTCTCTGGGCGTGGAAACTGTTACCCCGGATCAACGTCCGCCTGCGGGAGGTAACGCAGCACCGAAAAAGACATTCTGGACTCGAATCTACACCTGGGCCCGACGTCGGAGGACACCGCCTTCCCCCGCCATCAGGACTACGTCGCTGACGGAGCCTCACCACCAGGACTACATCGCTGAAACAGCACGGATAAGTGAACGTTGTTGACTTTGCCTTAGTAGGGGAGATACTAGTGAGGCGCTGTCGCGTTCCGCGGGTATAGTTCAGGGCGCCTATATAGTAGATAGGATTTACTGTGAAATTGTGGACTTGTACTCAAATTCCCTGCGTGGAAAACTGTTGTTATCTTTTTGGTTGGAAGTTAAAAGAAAAGTTAAAAACGCTGTTTGCTTTCTGGCTCCCATTTGTCCCTGCATCCTTCTTTATCTGCTGTCTCTTCACTGCGATGCGGTGGCCTCCGGGAAAATGGCCGCTGGGGGCGGCGCATGCTCAGATTCAGATCTCGTCTCCCGAGATCTCGGGACGAGATCTGAATCTGAGCATGCGCCGCCACCAGCGGCCATTTTCCCGGAGGCCACCGCATCGCAGCAATGGAGCTGCCGGTGCCTCCGGGCCTTGAGGAGATGCCGGAGGAGCCCCGATGCTGCAAGAGGATGCACCGCCCCACAGCACAGAGCCCCCACGGAACGAAGAGGAGCCGCCACCCCACAGCACAGAAACACTATGCTGCCACATTGAGGAGCCGCCACTCCCCAGCACAGAGACCCCCACGCTGCCACAATGAGGTAATAGGGGGCTACTCCACTCACACTTTCCTGTGAGACGCCCCCTCTCTTCGTCATCGGGACCACTCCCCCCCCCACCATATGCACATTTGTCTGTACCCGGCGTATAAGACGACCCCCGACTTTTAAGAAGATTTTGAGGGGTTAAAAAGTTGTCTTATACGCCAGAAAATACGGTATATTGCAATGTTTAATCATTTATTTTTTTTGGGTGGTCCTTGTACTGTTTGGTTAATGTTATGACATGTATGTAGTGTTTTAAACCAGGGTTTTAAACGTTGTTATATATATGTTTCTTGTGTTATGTTTGTTTTGTATGTTTAATGATTTATTATTAAAAAAAAAAAAAAAAAAAAATTTAGTATTTTTTTGTTCAAAAAGGTATATTTCGCGTGATATTTACCACTTCTATGTGAGGTGAAGACAGAAGGCGAGGCTGATTTTTTTTTCCCTTTTTTAACAACCTACAGTGTAGTAAAAAAAAAATTACAACTCTTGTATCTATTAATTTATGTGTAAAAAGACATATAATTTGTGGCATGTACCTTCTTGGACACTTTGGACACTTTTTTGGGGGTGGCCTGGCAGGTTCGGGATCAGAAGATTCCTATTTGCAATAACATCATGATTACACATGATTACCTCAATACACTCGAGTGACACACAACATTTATTGTGGCTTTTTAAATCAAAAGCCTACCGATTGTGATGAGAACACTGCAGACACGCTGCTGCTGCTCGATCCATCACTATCCGACATCCAGGGCCGTATTTCCCACTAGGCACTCGAGGGCACGTGCCTGGGGCGGCGACATTGCGGGGGGGCGGCACCTGAGCAAGGTTTTTTTTTTTTTTTTTTTTTTTTTTTTAAAGTCCCAGGTCACAAGCGACCGACCGCCCCTCCCCCCCCCCCCCGCCTCCCGCCCCCTCCTCCAAGTCCGACCCGCCCTCCTTGAAGACAATACTCACAACTCACACCGGGCGGGGGGCGTGGAGAGCAGCTGCACCATCCAGGAAGTGTCTTCTCCGCGCTGCAGCTCGGAGGAGGCATGGGGCTGGAGGAAGCCGACGCTCGCATTTTCATGGAGGAGTTCAGCCGCTCCTCTGCCCAGATGCTGACGCCGGAGAAATCGTATGACAGTCAGCCGGACCGGGACCTGAACGGGCACCTGAAGGTGAGTGCTGCGCAGATGTAGCAGAGCCGAGCGGTCCCGGTCTGGCTGACTGGCAAACTCCCGGCACGCCATCCAAGTCCTGCACTGCCACCCCTGTGTATGCCAGGGCTGCAGGCACGGTATATACCTGGTCCTACGGGGGAATATATATATTCCACCTCCCCGTACGCATGGCTGATGGCCCATCAGCCATGCATACAGGGGGGGGAGGGTGAATATGAGCCATGCATACAGGGGGGGAGGGTGAATATGAGCCATGCATACAGGGGGGGAGGGTGAATATGAGCCATGCATACAGGGGGGGGAGGGTGAATATGAGCCATGCATACGGGGGGGGGGGGAGGGTGAATATGAGCCATGCATACGGGGGGGGGGGGAGGGTGAATATGAGCCATGCATACGGTGGGGGAGGGGTTGAATATGAGCCATGCATACGGGGGGGGGGGGGTTGAATATGAGCCATGCATACGGGGGGGAGGTGAATATGAGCCATGCATACAGGGGGGGGAGGGGGTGAATATGAGCCATGCATACGGGGGGGAGGTGAATATGAGCCATGCATACAGGGGGGGGAGGGGGTGAATATGAGCCATGCATACGGGGGGGGGGGTTGAATATGAGCCATGCATACGGGGGGGAGGTGAATATGAGCCATGCATACAGGGGGGGGAGGGGGTGAATATGAGCCATGCATACGGGGGGGGGGGCGGGGTTGAATATGAGCCATGCATACGGGGGGGGGGGGGTTGAATATGAGCCATGCATACGGGGGGGGGGTTGAATATGAGCCATGCATACGGGGGGGGGTTGAATATGAGCCATGCATACAGGGGGGGGGAGGTGAATATGAGCCATGCATACAGGGGGGGGAGGTGAATATGAGCCATGCATGCAGGGGGGGGTGAATATGAGCCATGCATGCAGGGGGAGGGTGAATATGAGCCATGCATACAGGGGGGAGGTGAATATGAGCCATGCATGCAGGGGGAGTGTGAGCCATGCATACAGGGGGGGGGGAGTGTGAGCCATGCATACAGGGGGGAATATGAGCCATGCATACAGGAGGGGGGGTCATTATACAGTATCATGGAGAACTGTGTGTGGCCATTATACAGTATTGAGCATCATGTGTGGCCGTTGTACAGTATTGAGCATCATGTGTGGCCGTTGTACAGTATTGAGCATCATGTGTGGCCGTTGTACAGTATTGAGCATCATGTGTGGCCGTTGTACAGTATGGAGCATCATGTGTGGCCCATGGCCATTATACAATATGGAGCATCATGTGTGGCCGTTATACAGTATGGAGAACTGTGTGTGGCCATTATACAGTATGGAGCATCATGTGTGGCCCATGGCCATTATACAATATGGAGCATCATGTGTGGCCGTTATACAGTATGGAGCATCATGTGTGGCCCATGGCCATTATACAATATGGAGCATCATGTGTGGCCGTTATACAGTATGGAGAACTGTGTGTGGCCATTATACAGTATGGAGCATCATGTGTGGCCATTATACAGTATGGAGCACTGTGGCCATATTTTTTCGTTTATAATTGTATATAAAACAGTGTGATCAGCAGTGCTAATTGGCTGTGGTTGGGACGTGGATATGGGTGTGACTAGTTGTGAAATGGGTGTGGTCAGAGGCGTGGCCTAAAATTTGCCGCGGCGCTCTACGCGCGCCGCACACTTCGTACCTCCTTCCCTTCTTCAAAAGTTGGGAGATATGGTACCACATTTGCCAGATCATGGCAAGTGCCGCAAATACCATAGGGAATGAATGAGGCCGACCGCAGTGTTGCCGTAAGTGATCCGTTACGTGGCAGATGCAGAAAAACTGCCCCATCTGCTGCAAAAGGCGACTTTCACATCAGCGATTCTTGCTAAAGTCACTGCCGATAGTGTCATACTCACCAAAGGGGGAGGCAGCGCTAAAAGTGCCTAGGGCAGCAGAAGCTCTAAATACGGCCCTGCCGACATCTGTGTACAAACAAAACAATACATTTAGTACACACACATCTGACGGCCACTACACACTCAAATGATGTATACAGAAAAATATAATACATAGAATTGTACTTACATTGCCTCTGATCACTCACAAGATACACACACTGTGTTGCTGGTGTTTCCAGAGTGTGTTTGCAGAGTCTATGCTCCAAAATGGCTGAAATAATATTTCCTGTCACATGACCACATGGACTAGCCTCATTAACGCAATCCAAAACATGGTTTCATTTGGACATTTTGCTTCATTTGCATCTGGCTGCGTTAGCAATAGACTTCAATGGCAGAAATAACGCTTCCGTTACTCTTGCGTTAGCTTAACCAGACACGAAAACGCTGCAGGCCGCGTTGGAAGGTGCATCATAAAAACAGGAATGTTGCAAACGCTTGCCAATTTTGACATGCTTCAAACAAATGCAAGTCTATGGGTGCATTACAATGTCCGTTATATTGCGTTTTGCCTACTTAAAAACATGTCCGTTAGACGGACTGCCCTAGCGCAATGTGAACCCAGCCTAAGGGCACTAATAAAATTAGTAAAAAAAAGAAGTTTTCAAAAATATGAAAAAATAAAACAAAAAAATAAAAAAAATTAAATCACCCCCTCAATTAAAAAAAAATAAAGATTTAAAAAAGTAAAAACATATATGTAATATCGCCACATCCACAAAAGTCAAGTCTATCAAAATATAAAATAATTAAACCAATTGGTAAACGCTAGTGTTGAGCATTCCGATACTGCAAGTATCGGGTATCGGCCGATACTTGCTGTATCGGAATTCCGATACCGGGATTCCGATACTTTAATGGTATCGGGTATCGGGTATCGCAACAACATATGTGTAAAAGAGAGAATTAAAATAAAAAATATTGCTATACTCACCTGTCCGACGCAGCCTGGACCTCAGCGAAGGAACCGGCAGCGTTGTTTGTTTAAAATTCGCGCGTTTACTTGGTTACGTGAAGTCCCGGCTTGTGATTGGTCAGGGCGGCCATGTTGCCGGGACGCGGACCAATCACAGCAAGCCGTGACGAAATTACGTCACGGCTTGCTGTGATTGGTCCGCGTCCCGGCAACATGGCCGCCATTAACCAATCACAAGCCGTGACGTCACGGGAGGCTGGACACGCGCACTTTTTAAAAAGCGCGCGTGTCCAGCCTCCAGTGACGTCCCGGCTTATGATTGGTCAAGGCGCCATGTTGCCGGGACGCGGACCAATCACAGCAAGCCGTGACGAAATTACGTCACGGCTTGCTGTGATTGGTCCGCGTCCCGGCAACATGGCCGCGATTAACCAATCACAAGCCGTGACGTCACGGGAGGCTGGACACGCGCGCTTTTTAAAATGCATTTTAAAAAGCGCGCGTGTCCAGCCTCCAGTGACGTCCCGGCTTATGATTGGTCACGGCGCCATGTTGCCGGGACGCGGACCAATCACAGCAAGCCGTGACGTAATTTCGTCACGGCTTGCTGTGATTGGTCCGCGTCCCGGCAACATGCCCGCCCTGACCAATCACAAGCCGGGACTTCACGTAACCAAGTAAAAGCGCGAATTTTAAAGAAACAACGCTGCCGGTTCCCTCGCTGAGGTCCCGGCTGCGTCGGACAGGTGAGTATAGCGATTTTTTTTATTTTAATTCTTTCTTTTACACATTTATATGGTTCCCAGGGCCTGAAGGAGAGTTTCCTCTCCTTCAGACCCTGGGAACCATCAGGAATACCGTCCGATACTTGAGTCCCATTGACTTGTATTGGTATCGGGTATCGGTATCGGATTGGATCCGATACTTTGCCGGTATCGGCCGATACTTTCCGATACCGATACTTTCAAGTATCGGACGGTATCGCTCAACACTAGTAAACGCCATAAACCAAGAAAAAAATTAAAAATGCCCAAGTTGCACCTTTTTTAGTTGCTGCAACACCGCAAAATAAGGGGGCGTCACACTAGAGAGTTTTATGGACGTATGAGGCGCAAAAACTACGCATTGCACACGGACCAATGATTCTCTATGGGGCAGCTCCTATCTGCCATATATTTTTCAGCTGTATTTTACGGGCTGAGAAAATCGCAGCATGCTGCGTTTGTCAGCACATTGCACAAAAAATCCGCCAATGAAAGTCTATGGGGGCGAGAAAAATACGGATTACACACGGACCAACAGTGTGACTTGTGAGAAATACGCAGCGATGTTCTAGAGAAAAGCCGGTAATTCAGTGCGGTGTACAGCAAAATCACACTGACAGAATAGAATAGGTAGAATAAATGTCTACACATAGTATAGGTATATATATATATATATATATATATATATATATATATATATATATATATATATATATATGTATATGTCAGTGAGACACACACACACACACACATATATATATATATATATATATATATATATATATATATATATATATATATATATATATATATATATATATATATATATATTTCATACAGCACTAGATAGCAGAAAGCTGGTAATTCAATTGCCGGCTTTTGCTATCTCCTTATCAAACCTGACAGGATATGAGACATGGTTACTTACAGTAAACTATCTCATATCCCTTTTGTTCTTGCATATTCCTCTCTAAGATTGTTAATAGAGTCTGTGTGCAAAATTTGGGGGCTCTAGCTGTTAAAATAAAGGGTTAAATCGCGGAAAAAACTGGCGTGGGCTTCCGTGCAATTATCTATATATATAGAGTGGGAAAGCCAGTGAGTGAGGGCAGATATTAATAGCCTAGAGAGGGAAAATGGTTATAGGACCCCCCCCAGGCTAAAAACATCTGCCCCCAGCCACCCCAGAAGATGCACATCTGTAAAAGATGCGCCTATTCTGGCACTTAGCCTCTCTCTTCCCACTCCCCTGTAGCAGTGGGATATGGGTTAATAAGGAGTTAATGTCACCTTGCTAATGTAAGGTGACATTAAGCCTGGTTAATAATGGAAAGATGTCAATCAGACACCTATACATTATTAATCCAATAGTAGTAAATGGTTAATAAAACACACACACATTAGGAAAAAAGTATTCTATTGAAATAAAGACACAGGGTGTTGTAAAAGTTTATTATACTCTTAATCCAAAAGACGACCCTCGTTCTGTAAAAGAAAAAAAAGAAAAAAGCAACAATATCCCATACCTTTCCGGCGCTCAGTCATGTCCCACGCTGTAAATTCATCTGAAGCGGTTAAAATTTTTACAGCCAGGAGCTCTGCTAATGCAGCTGTGCTCCTGACTGTAAAATCTGGGGAATTAATTGAAAGCAAGGAAACATAGCTACCTAGACTTGCAGTGCTGCGCCCCCTGCTGGTATAAACTCATATGAACTCTAGCGTGGGAATTTTTCTGAATATTTTCTCATGCTACGTTCCCCTGCTTTCCATTCATTCCCCAGATTTTACAGTCAGGAGCACAGCTGCATTAGCAGGCTCCTGGCTGTAACATTTTTTAACCCCTTCAGATGGATTTACAGCGTGGGACGTAACTGAGCGCCGGAAAGGTATGGGATATTGTTGCTTTTTTCTTTTTTTTCTTTTAGGCTGCCGTCACACTAGCAGTATTTGGTCAGTATTTTACATCAGTATTTGTAAGCCAAAACCAGGAGTGGAACAATTAGAGGAAAAGTATAATAGAAACATATGCACCACTTCTGCATTTATCACCCACTCCTGGTTTTGACTTACAAATACTAATGTCAAATACTTACCAAATACTGCTAGTGTGACGGCAGCCTTACAGAACGAGGGTCGTCATTTGAATTAAGAGTATAATAAACTATTACAACACCCTGTGTCTTTATTTCAATAAAATACTTTTTTCCCAATTGTGTTATTTTAACCATTTACTACTATTGGATTAATAATGTATAGGTGTCTTATTGACGCCTCTTCATTATTAACCAGGCTTAATGTCACCTTACATTAGCAAGGTGACATTAACTCCTTATTACCCCATATCCCACTGCTACAGGGGAGTGGGAAGAGAGAGGCTAAGTGCCAGAATAGGCGCATCTTTTACAGATATGCCTCTTATGGGGTGGCTGGGGGCAGATGTTTTTAGCCAGGGGGGCCAATAACCATGGTCCCTCTCTAGGCTATTAATATCTGCCCTCAGTCACCGGCTTTCCCACTCTGGCGGAGAAAATTGCGCCGCAGCCCACGCCAGTTTTTTCCGCGATTTAACCCTTTATTTTAACAGCTAGAGCCCCCAAATTTTGCACACAGACTCTACTAACAATATTAGAGAGGAATATGCAAGAAAAAAAGGGATATGAAATGGTTTACTGTATGTAAACCATGTCTCATATCCTGTCGGGTTTGATAAGGAGATAGCAAAAGCCGCTTATTGAATTACCGGCTTTTATGCTATCTTGCGCTGTATGAAATATAAATATATATATATATATATATATATATATATATATATATCTAATATATAAAGCTGAATGTGTGTGTGTGTGTATGTATGTATGTATGTATGTATGTCCGGGATTGGCATCTGAACCGTAGCAGCTACAGCCACAAAATTTTGCACAGTCACACGTCTGGACCCCGAGAGCGTCATAGGCTATGTTGTGAGGTGAAATTTTAACCCCGCGCTTTCCAATTCACCAAACAATTTTGCCCCTATCTACATAATGGGGAAAAAGTGAAAGGAAAAGTGTTGGAGGCGTCGCAGCTACAGGCACAAAATTTTGCACAGTCACACGTCTGGACCCTGAGAGCGTCAAAGCTATATTGTGAGGTGAAATTTTAACCCCGCGCTTTCCAAGTCACCAAACAATTTTGCCCCTATCTACATAATGGGGAAAAAATGAAAGGAAAAGTGTTGGAGGCAAATTAACAGCTGCCAGATGTGAACAAGGGGGACTTAAAGAATGACAGCGATGGCACCAAAGAGTATATACTGTACAGTTGCTAAGGTGGGGCCCCAACATGGGATAATCACACCACCACGGGGATATGAACACACACACAAAATGCGCCACACACTACCACGTGCTCGAACACATATACCACCCTCAGTGCACATTTCACCACACATACACCAACCTCGCCACATAAAAGTAGAAACACAAAAGTCGCCGCTCAAAACTCGCCACGCGCAAAACTCTCCACATGCAAAACTCGCCACACGTGCAAAACTCGCCACACGCAAAACTTGCACACGCAGAAAAATTGCCACACGCAGAAAAATTGCCACATGCACAAAAGTTGCAACACATGCAAAAGTTGCCTCACACAAAACTTGCACATACTCAAAAGGCACCACACATAAAACTCGCCACGCGCAAAACTCGCCATGCGCAAAACTTGCTGCACACAACTTGCTACACTAACCTGTCACATGCAACTCGACACACAAAAAGTTGCTACACGCATGTCGCCACACAAAACTCATCTCACAAAAGTCCCTACATGCATGTCGCCACACGCAACTCAACACACACAACTTGACACACGAAACTCGCCCTAAAACACACACAAGTCTGGTATCCTTCAAAAATAAAAATCTGATTAATAAGCAGACAAACTACAAGAGCAACAAATGTACCATATAGGAATCCGGCAGCTGTCAGTCACATGACCAGTCTATTATGTGTATGTGTGAGCTAATATATACTGCCAGGGGGTGGGCTTACTGTTGGCTGGGGATTTATCAGGCTGCCATTTTAGCTTACAAATACTGAGGTAAAAATACTGACCAAATAACGTGTGAACGAGGGCTAATACAGGAGGAGATGGCATACAGCTATATACTATATACAGGAGATGACACACAGGTATATACTATTTACAGGGGAGATGACACACAGGTATATACTATATACAGGAGGAGATGACACACAGATATATACTATATACAGGAGAGATGACACACAGGTATATACTATATAGAGGAGGAGATGACATACAGGTACATACTACATACAGGAGGAGATGACATACAGGTATATACTATATACAGGAGGAGATGACACACAGGTATATACTATATACAGGAGCAGATTACCTACAGGTATATAGTATATACAGGAGGAGATGACACAGGTATATGCTATGTATAGGAGGAGATGACATACAGGTATATACTATATACAGGAGATGACACACAGATATATACTATATATAGGTGAGATGACACACAGGTATATACTATATACAGGAGATTACATACAGGTATATCTAATATATAAAGCTGAATGTGTGTATGTATGTATGTGTGTATGTCCGGGATTGGCATCTGTACCGTCGCAGCTACAGCCACAAAATTTTGCACAGTCACACGTCTGGACCCCGAGAGCGTCATAGGCTATGTTGTGAGGTGAAATTTTAACCCCGCGCGTTCCAATTCACCAAACAATTTTGCTCCTATCTACATAATGGGGAAAAAGTGAAGGGAAAAGTGTTGGAGGAAAATTGACAGCTGCCAGATGTGAACAATGAGGACTTAAAGAATGAGAGCGATGGCGACAAAGAGTATATACCGTACAGTTGCTAAGGTGGGGCCCCGACATGGGATACTCACCACACACGGGGATATGAACACAAACACAAAATGCGCCACACACTACCACGTGCTTGAACACATATACGACCCTCAGCGCACATTTCACCACACATACACCAACCTCGCCACATAAAAGTCGAAACACAAAAGTCACCACTCAAAACTCGCTACATGCAAAACTCGCCATATGCAAAACTAGGCTCACGCAAAACTCGCCACACGTGCAAAACTCACCTCATGGAAAACTCACCTCATGCAAAACTTGCACACACAGAAAAATTGCCACATGTACAAAAGTTGCACCACATGCAAAAGTTGCCTCACACAAAACTTGCACATACTCAAAATGCACCACACATAAAACTCGCCACGCGCAAAACTCGCCATGCACAAATCTTGCTGCACACAACTTGCTACACTAACCTGTCACATGCAACTCAACACACAAAATGTTGCTACACGCATGTCGCCACACAAAACTCATCTCACAAAAGTCGCTACATGCATGTCGCCACACGCAACTCAACACACACAACTTGACACATAAAACTCGCCCTAAAACACACACAAGTCTGGTATTGTCCTTCAAAAATAAAAATCTGATTAATAAGCAAACTACAAGAGCAACAAATGTACCATATAGGAAATACGGCAGCTGTCAGTCACATGACCTGTCTATTATGTGTATGTGTGAGCTAATATATACTGCCAGGGGGGAGGGCTTCCTGTTGGCTGGGGATTTATCAGGCTGCCAATAGCAACCAATCACAGCTCAGCTTCTATTTTGCTACAGTTAATTAACCTGAGCTCTGATTGGTTAATATAGGCAACAAAGACATTCTCAGTATAACAAAGCTAATATATGTTGTGAAATGCTTCTATTTGCTTAGTTTTTGCCTTTTAATAATTACATTTCTATCTATTTGTTTTGTGGTTTTTGTGTGCAGAATAAATTTTTGTTAACACATTCTATTTTGCTAACAGCAGTCATTAACCCGGGCGAAGCCGGGTAGTACAGCTAGTATATATATATATATATATATATATATATATATATATATATATATATATATATATGTGTCTCACTGACATATATATATATAGGCTGTATATATGTTTTCACGAATATGTGAGCCTGTGGATCCATTCTATGTCCATTTTGCAAGGTTGCGAGAAAATCTCGCCGTACAGATGACATACGGATCACTGTTTTGGGATCATTTCTGCGTATTACGCCTGTAAAATATGGACCGTATTTCCCTACGCTGAGTGTGATGCCGGCCTAATACTGGAAGGGGAGATCAAAACATCATATCTATCCCAAAATGGTATCAATATAAACACTGTGTTGCCCCCCCAAAAATAAGCCCCGGGCCTTGCGTGGGGCCACAGCGTCAAACACGCAGCGTCCAAATGTTCCAGCATAGTGAAGGGGATTTTATGAAATCCCGCCTCCACTATGTGTGGTAACACGCACCCGGAGGCCCTGCGACTCCGGACATGCGGCGCTTCTTTTAAGATCGCAGCATGTCCGTGTTCCTTGCGGCAGCTGCGCCGCCGCAAGCTATAACACAGGGCCCTATGTGTGGGGTGCGATGATCCCGGATGTGTGCAATGAACACATCCGGCATCATCGCGTCACAGTAGGGGGCGGGGCTTAGCGCCGAGCGGGTTTGCTGCTCCGACGCAACTGCCGGCCATCCTGAAGGTGGACCCGTACCCTCAATGTGTGATTGGTGAGAAATGGAGTTTTCCAAGAGAGAGCGGTGGGACTGTGGACAGTTCGAGGGGTGGAGCGTGGAGGCGGGGCTGGGGTGGAGCCTGGGCGGAGTCTCAAGGGGGCCCCGAAATTTTTGCCAGTATGGGGCCCCGAAATTTCTAGTGGCAGCCCTGGTTGCAGTTTTCAGGTCGTCTGATATAAGGAGATTATTAGCAGCTGTGGTTACATCCAGTAATATGTCTGCAGGACCCTCCACATAGATCCCGCTCCTTATACCTGATATTACCTCACATAATGTGTGTAATGTATGTGAGATCACAGCCACATCCAGGTCATCTCCATCATGGGGCCATTGATCATGTGCCCCTGTGTCCTCATCACCTCCCTCCTCCTCAGGATCACACAAGTCACCGGTGTCTGGTTCCTGTAAGACAGTCAGTGGATCCGTCATGTTACACAGCTCCTCAATGTGTCTCATCTTCCTGGACAGCTCGTCCTTCTTTATTTCCAGCTGATGGATCAGAGCAGACAGTGACTCTTCCTTTTCCTGCCTGGAGATCTCACTCAGGAGCTTCTTCTCCAGGTCGTCCACCCCTCTCCTGATGTCTGTACCCAGGGCAGTGACTCTCTCGGCTTCTCCAGCTGCTTTTTCTTGAGCTTTTCTCCTGCGCTCCTCCAGACTCCGAACTCTTTCTTCAGTCTCCTCTTTATTTGTGATCAGTTTCTGGAGAACATTTCTCAATTTTTTCTTTTTCTTCCCTGAGGCCTCATCCAGCATCTCCACCTGATGTCCCCGATGTTCTCCGGCCAAACTGCAGGACACACAGATACAAGCAGCGTCCTGAGTGCAGTAATATTCCAGGATCTTCTTATGGACAGAACATTTCCTTTTCTCCAGAGAAGTGCTGGGATCAGATAAGACGTGTTGTGGTGATTTGCTGTGAGATCTCAGGTGTTTATCACACAGAGAAGCCTCACAGTGTAGACAGGATCTAACAGCAGGTACAGGAGAGTCCACACAGTAAAGGTACCTTCACACTAAACGATATCACTAGCGATTCGTGACGTTGCAGCATCCTGGCTAGCGATATCGTTTAGTTTGACACGCAGCAGCGATCAGGATCCTGCTGTGATGTCGCTGGTCGCTGAATAAAGTTCAGAACTTTATTTGGTCGTCCGATCGCCGTGTATCGTTGTGTTTGACAGCAAAAGCAACGATACCAGCGATATTTTACACTGGTAACCAGGGTAAACATCGGGTTACTAAGCGCAGGGCCGCGCTTAGTAACCCAATGTTTACCCTGGTTACCAGTGTAAAATGTAAAAAAACAAACAGTACATACTTACATTCGCGTCCCCCGGCGTCCGCTTCCCACACTGACTGAGCGCCGCAAAGTGAAAGTGAAAGCACAGCACAGCGGTGACGTCACCGCTGTGCCCTGCTACTGCCGGCACTCACAGTGCAGGAAGCGGATGCCAGGGGACGCGAATGTAAGTATGTACTGTTTGTTTTTTGTACATTTTACGCTGGTAACCAGGGTAAACATCGGGTTACTAAGCGCGACCCTGCGCTTAGCAACCCGATGTTTACCCTGGTTACCCGGGGACCTCGGCATCGTTGGTCGCTGGAGAGCGGTCTGTGTGACAGCTCTCCAGCGATCAAACAGCGACGCTGCAGCGATCGGCATCGTTGTCGGTATCGCTGCAGCATCGCTTAATGTGAAGGTACCTTAAGTGCAGTAGATCCCGGTGATCTTCTCCTGATGTTGGTCAGTTTGCCGGAAATTCTTCACAATTGTACAAAGAGCAATGTACCTCATCAGTGCCGGCCGCTGCTGAAACTCTTCTCTGCAGTCAGGACAGGAATAAACTCCAGACCCGTCCTGTGTATCCAGTACACGACCAATACAGACCCGGCAGAAGTTGTGTTATCGCAGGTCTCGACCTACTTTCTGATGAGTCCACCGCAAAGATGACGTCACGGCACCGGAGAGATAAGACATAATACACCAGGGCTGTATTTGAAATATCTCTAGTTTATTTAAGCTTACACACACTTTTTATGCATTCTTGTGTTGGAGGCGGATTCTCCATATATTGGCTAAGCGTCGGAGTGTATTACTCCCTTCTCTCTACGGTTTCGCAAACATATTTTACACAGTACATTATTCGTTATTTTACCAAGGACATTCCCTGCTACAATTAGTTCTTAGGAATCAGCGATAACAACACAATGAAGAATAGTGAATTATGTCTTATTTTTCTGACCTCTAATAACACTTATACAAAATGGAGGCAAGCAAGATAAAATGGATCCTGCTCTAACAAATTCCCCCATTTTATTCACTATTCTGAATAAGCTGTACCCTTTTTTTTTATTTTTTGTATGGCTGTAGGATTTGTTAGTATATATCATCATCATCAGCTGTGTGAGTGCAGAATTTATCAGTACATACAGAGATACACTTAAAAACTATTTTGAACACTATACACTCACTGGCCACTTTATTAGGTACACCATGCTAGTAACGGGTTGGACCCCCTTTTGCCTTCAGAACTGCCTCAATTCTTCGTGGCATAGATTCAACAAGGTGCTGGAAGCATTCCTCAGAGATTTTGGTCCATATTGACATGATGGCATCACACAGTTGTCGCAGATTTGTCGGCTGCACATCCCTGATGCGAATCTCCCGTTCCACCACATCCCAAAGATTTCATGTTGTTTACGCCAAATTCTGACCCTACCATCCGAATGTCGCAGCAGAAATCGAGACTCATCAGACCAAGCAACGTTTTTCCAATCTTCTACTGTCCAATTTCGATGAGCTTGTGCAAATTGTAGCCTCAGTTTCCTGTTCTTAGCTGAAAGGAGTGGTACCCGGTGTGGTCTTCTGCTGCTGTAGCCCATCTGCCTCAAAGTTCGATGCACTGTGCGTTCAGAGATGCTCTTAGGCCTACCTTGGTTGTAACGGGTGGCGATTTGAGTCACTGTTGCCTTTCTATCAGCTCGAACCAGTCTGCCCATTCTCCTCTGACCTCTGGCATCAACAAGGCATTTCCACCCACAGAACTGCCGCTCACTGGATTTTTTTTCTTTTTCGGACCATTCTCTGTAAACCCTAGAGATGGTTGTGCGTGAAAATCCCAGTAGATCAGCAGTTTCTGAAATACTCAGACCAGCCCTTCTGGCACCAACAACCATGCCACGTTCAAAGGCACTCAAATCACCTTTCTTCCCCATACTGATGCTCGGTTTGAACTGCAGGAGATTGTCTTGACCATGTCTACATGCCTAAATGCACTGAGTTGCCGCCATGTGATTGGCTGATTAGAAATTAAGTGTTAACAAGAAGTTGGACAGGTGTACCTAATAAAGTGGCCAGTGAGTGTATATGCAATAAGGACAATCGCTACTATATGCAATAGGCTTTGCAAAACCCCAGCTACCCAGCCCCCGATCCCCTTAAACCAATTGGCTGGGTTTAGGAAAGAGAAAGTATCTGACCACCAGCTGTCCTTAGTGCGGTCATTATCTTTGTCATATCGGTCTCTGAGTCTTTGAACATCTTCTAACTTTAGCTTAATCTTTAGAGTACTATTTGGATCTATATAATGGCAGCAAGCAGGTCCAATAACCTGACACATACCACCTTGTGCTGCTGTTAGATAGTCTAGTACTATAGTATGCTGGTTGGTTACTATAATGAGTTGATTTTGGACAGCAATGGTGGTATTCAGTATATCCAATATATCCCAAATTTGGTCATCTAGATAGTCTGTGGCCCTAACCAATTTATCCCACATTTGTGTAATCATAGGGTAAATAAAAATAGAACTGACAATTTTATTGGCTATACCCATTTGCACTATGTGTGGTCTCCCTGAAGGGCGGGGCGTGTTATCCGCAGCTCTGTACCTGCCTTTCTGAGCAGGTGGAAAACCCGGGGGCAATCCATTGTCTCTGTAGGGTGTCACACATGGCCGTCTTCGAGTGGTGCACATTCCCGTGCAGAACCTGTGCCATCATTGGGTACAGTACCTGTGGTAGGCAGACCTTTTCACCCCTCCCCCATAACCCAGTGACGGTATCAGAGCAAGCCCCTATCTTTTGCCACCTATTTTTCTCCTCCTTACTTGCCTGTTCTTGTAACCGGGCTAAGATGTCTTTTGACACAAGTGGAGATGGTGGGGTGTCTAGGTGATGTACTCTAGAGGCTACAGGAGTGCTTGCTGCTTTCTTGGCAGCCTGGTCTGCCAGTGCATTACCCTTTGTCTGTCCATCAGTGCCTTTGGTATGTGCCTTTACCTTTATGATGTCGGCTTGGGTGGGAAGCTGTAGTGCATTCATAAGTTGCTGGACTGCCTCAGCATGTTTAATGGGGTGGCCATTTGCTGTCAGGAAGGCCCTGGCTCTCCAGATAGGCCCATAATCGTGTGCAATGCCAAAGGCATACCTGGAATCAGTGTAGATATTTACAGTCTTACCTTCTGCTAGTTTGCACGCTTCTGTGAGCGCCTTGAGCTCTGCTTCTTGTGCAGACATATGAGCTGGCATTGACTCTGCCTTGATTACCTCATGTTCTGAGACCACAGCATATCCGGTACAGAAGCGTCCTTGGTCATCTTGGTGACGGGATCCATCTACAAAAAGCTCAAAATCAGCATTAGGTATTGGCACACTAGAGACAGTAGGGAGACCAGCCGTTTCCTGAGACATCAATTCTAGACAATCATGTGGTTTGGAAACCTGATCTTTTTCCTCTGGATCCATTCTAGAAAGAAAAAGAGTGTCCTTTTCCATGTCACCTCCCCCTCCCCATTTGGATCCATAGGAACTGGGAGAAGAGTAGCGGGGTTTAGGACAGTGCACCTTTTCAAAGTCACATTAGTAGGCATGAGAATAGCACACTGAAGTCGCAGCTGTCTGGCCATGGACAGGTGGCCAGGTTGTACTTGGTTAAGTATACTATGTACATCATGTGGGGTATGGACCGTCAGTGGGTGATCCAAAACAATCTCTGAAGACTTGTGTAGCAACAACTGGACAGACAACATGGCCCGAACACAGGAGGGACTTCCTCTTGCCACTGTATCCAAGCGGCCGCTGTAATAAGCAACAGGTCTCTGTTTGTCTCCATGAAGCTGAGTAGCATGTCCTGCATTTTCATGAAGAAAAAGGTTAAAAGGACGGGCATAATTGGGGATGCCCAAAGCTGGAGAAGAAACAATGCACAATTTCAGAGAGTAAAAACAGTCAAGTGCCTCTGGTGTAAGGCAGAAGGGGACAGGTTGCATACGGTCATATAGAGGTTGCATTAAGATGGAGGCAGAACGAATCCATGGACGACAGTAGGAAGTTAGTCCTAGAAACACACGGAGGCCCTGCACATTCCGCGGGGGCTGCATGTCCATGATAGCCTGTTTTCGCTCAGGGGTGAGGTGCTTTTTCCCTGGAGAGAGACAATGTCCTAGAAACACAACAGTACTTAAGCAAAACTGTAATTTTTGTTTGGATACCTTGCACCCCTGTTCATGGAGAAAAAAGAGTAAAGTGATCGTGGCCATTTTACACAGAGAACGAGAAGGAGCACACAGCAATAGGTCATCAACATACTGAATGAGAACTACTCCTTTAATATCCCAGCCTTGTAGGACTTGTGCCATGCACTGTGAGAAGATAGTAGGGGAATTCTGGGCTCCTTGTGGTAGGACAGTCCAAGTATACTGCTTGTTGCGGAAAGTAAAAGCAAAAAGATGCTGACAATCTGGGTGCAATGGAACACTGAAAAAGGCATTTGCTAAGTCAATCACTGAAAAACAAATACTGTTAACAGGTATGTGTGCCAACAAGGTGTGTGGGTTAGGAACCAAGGGAGCAAGCAGTTCTGTTGCGGCATTGACTGCTCTGAGGTCATGGACCATTCTATAATTCATCGGCTCTCCAGGCCTAACCTTCTTCTTTACTGGATACAGGGGAGTGTTGCAAACGGACTGTGTAGGCACAACAACCCCTGATTCCAGCAATTTTTGTAACTGTGCGTCTATTGCAGCCTCCTGAGCAGCACTCAAGGGGTATTGACTAGTGTTGAGCGATACCGTCCGATACTTGAAAGTATCGGTATCGGAAAGTATCGGCCGATACCGGCAAAGTATCGGATCTAATCCGATACCGATACCCGATACCAATACAAGTCAATGGGACTCAAGTATCGGACGGTATCCCTGATGGTTCCCAGGGTCTGAAGGAGAGGAAACTCTCCTTCAGGCCCTGGGAACCATATTAATGTGTAAAATAAAGAATTAAAATAAAAAATATTGCTATACTCACCTCTCCGACGCAGCCTGGACCTCACCGAGGGAACCGGCAGCGTTCTTTGCTTAAAATGCGCGCTTTTCCTTCCTTCCGTGACGTCACGGCTTCTGATTGGTCGCGTGCCGCCCATGTGGCCGCGATGCGACCAATCACAGCAAGCCGTGACGTAATTTCAGGTCCTTCAGGATTTTAAAATTACGTTCTGGCGTGTGATTGGTTGCGTCGCGATCACATGGGCGACACGACCAATCACAAGCCGTGACGTCACGGGAGGCAGGAGACGCGCGCATTTTAAAATGCGCGCGTGTCCAGCCTCCCGTGACGTCACGGCTTGTGATTGGTCGCGTCGCCGATGTGGCCGCGACGCAACCAATCACAGCAAGCCGTGACGTAATTTCAGGTCCTTCAGGATTTTAAAATTACGTTCTGGCTTGTGATTGGTCGCGTCGCGGTCACATGGGCGAAGCGACCAATCACAAGCCGTGACGTCATGGGAGGCTGGACACGCGCGCATTTTAAAATGCGCGCGTCTCCTGCCTCCCGTGACGTCACGGCTTGTGATTGGTCGCGTCGCCCATGTGACCGCGACGCGACCAATCACAAAGCCGGAACGTAATTTTAAAATACTGAATGCCTAGAAGGACCTGAAAATTACGTCACGGCTTGCTGTGATTGGTCGCGTCGCGGCCACATGGGCGGCACGCGACCAATCAGAAGCCGTGACGTCACGGAAGGAAGGAAAAGCGCGCATTTTAAGCAAAGAACGCTGCCGGTTCCCTTGGTGAGGTCCAGGCTGCGTCGGAGAGGTGAGTATAGCAATATTTTTTATTTTAATTCTTTATTTTACACATTAATGTTGTTTCGATACCGATACCCGATACCACAAAAGTATCGGATCTCGGTATCGGAATTCCGATACAGCAAATATCGGCCGATACCCGATACTTGCGGTATCGGAATGCTCAACACTAGTATTGACGCAATAGGGGTGGTGCTGCCCCTGGTTTCAATTTAACTATTATGGGAGGAACTTTTAGTTTTCCCACATCAGTTTTGCCTTTTGCCCACAGATCAGTGGGGAGTTGATCCAAGGCAGGTGCAGTGAATGGATCACTTTCTGCAGTACTTGCAGCTGCATCCAGGGCCATAATCTTGCAGAGGGTACTGGGTTTAAGTTGAGGGGTCATAGTCACTGTTCCGTCATCATGGTAAGTAATAACCGCCTATAGTTTCCGTAAAACGTCAGCACCTAGCAAATTGCATTGTCCCCTGGGGGCTACCATTAACTGAGTCAGAATGGTCTTCCCACAAATGGAGAGGGGAATGGGTTCTGTCAGTCCCAAGGTTTGGATCGGCGCATTGAAAGGTGTGGCCATGACAAAGTCGGTGGTGTCACGGAAGGGTGTTATGACCCCAATGGCAGAGGGTCTCAGAAATAATTAATAAGTCTGCAAACACAAAAACCAGCTCATAGGGCAGTGGTAACTGGGCTGACCATATATCTAATCCTAGCACCACAAATAACAGCAGCCGGGGAACGTGCCTACGTTGATTCTAGACGTCTCGCGCCAGCCGGAGAACTAACTAACCCTAGAAGGGAAAAGAAAGACCTTTCTTGCCTCCAGAGAAAAGACCCCAAAAGTTGGATACAAGCCCCCAACAAATAATAACGGTGAGGTAAGAGGAAAAGACAAACGTAAGAATGAGCTAGGTATTTAGCAAAGAGAGGCCCACTAGCTAATAGCAGAATATAGTAAGATAACTTATATGGTCAGCAAAAACCCTATCAAAAATATCCACGCTGGAAATTCAAGAACCCCCGAACCGTCTAACGGCCCGGGGGGAGAACACCAGCCCCCTAGAGCTTCCAGCAAGGTCAGGAATCACATTTAGTACAAGCTGGACAAAAATGAGAGCAAGCAAATAACCCAAAAAACAAAGAAGCAAGACTTAGCTTAATTTTGCACGAACCAGGACCAGCAGATAGGAGCAAACAGAAAGGATCTGATTACAACGATGCCAGGCACTGGACAAAGGATCCAAGAGGTTTATATAGCAACACCCCTGGACTAACGACCCAGGTGGGTGCAAACTGAGGGAAGAAAATCCCAGAGTCATATCACTAGTAACCACAAGAGGGAGCCAAAAAGTCTAATTCACAACAGTACCCCCCCTTAAGGAGGGGTCACCGAACCCTCACCAAGACCACCAGGGCGATCAGGATGAGCAGCGTGAAAGGCACGAACTAAATCGGCCGCATGCACATCAGAGGCAACCACCCAGGAATTATCCTCCTGACCATAGCCCTTCCACTTGACCAGATACTGAAGCCTCCGTCTGGAGAGACGAGAATCCAAGATCTTCTCCACCACGCACTCCAACTCACCCTCAACCAACACCGGAGCAGGAGGCTCAGCAGAAGGAACCACAGGCACAACGTAGCGTCGCAACAAAGACCTATGGAACACGTTGTGAATGGCAAACGACACCGGAAGATCCAAGCGAAAG
This sequence comes from Ranitomeya variabilis, assembly GCF_051348905.1. NCBI lineage: Eukaryota > Metazoa > Chordata > Amphibia > Anura > Dendrobatidae > Ranitomeya > Ranitomeya variabilis. Next base: position 669,235,471 of record NC_135236.1, on the reverse strand, counting down.
GACACTGGATTAAGGATTTCCAATATCTTGTAAGGACCGATGAAGCGAGGCTTAAATTTAGGAGATGAGACCTTCATAGGAACAAATCGAGAAGACAGCCACACCAAATCCCCAACACGAAGTCGGGGACCCACACCGCGGCGGTGGTTGGCAAAACGCTGAGCCTTCTCCTGTGACAATTTTAAGTTGTCCACCACATGATTCCAGATCTGCTGCAACCTATCCACCACAGAATCCACCCCAGGACAGTCAGAAGGCTCCACATGTCCCGAGGAAAAACGAGGATGGAAACCAGAGTTGCAGAAAAATGGCGAAACCAAAGTAGCGGAACTAGCCCGATTATTAAGGGCAAACTCAGCCAACGGCAAGAAGGTCACCCAATCATCCTGATCTGCCGAAACAAAACACCTCAAATAAGCCTCCAGAGTCTGATTAGTTCGCTCTGTTTGTCCATTAGTCTGAGGATGAAAGGCAGACGAGAACGACAAATCAATACCCATCCTAGCACAAAAGGATCGCCAGAACCTGGAAACAAACTGGGATCCTCTGTCAGACACAATATTCTCAGGAATGCCGTGTAAACGAACCACATTCTGAAAGAATACAGGAACCAAATCGGAAGAGGAAGGCAGCTTAGGCAAAGGCACCAAATGGACCATTTTCGAAAAGCGATCACATACCACCCAGATGACAGACATACCCTGAGACACCGGGAGATCAGAAATGAAATCCATGGAAATGTGTGTCCAAGGCCTCTTCGGGACAGGCAAGGGCAAGAGCAACCCGCTGGCACGAGAACAGCAAGGCTTAGCTCGAGCACAAGTCCCACAGGACTGCACAAATGACCGCACATCCCGTGACAAGGAAGGCCACCAAAAGGACCTAGCCACCAGATCTCTGGTGCCAAAAATTCCCGGATGACCTGCCAACACCGAGGAATGAACCTCGGAAATGACTCTGCTGGTCCACTTATTAGGAACAAACAGTCTGTCAGGTGGACAAGAGTCAGGTCTACCAGCCTGAAATCTCTGCAACACGCGTCGCAAATCAGGAGAAATGGCTGACAAGATAACTCCCTCTTTAAGAATACCAACTGGTTCTGCGACTCCAGGAGAGTCAGGCACAAAGCTCCTTGAAAGAGCATCAGCCTTCACATTCTTTGAACCTGGTAAATACGAGACCACAAAGTCAAAACGGGAGAAAAACAATGACCAGCGGGCCTGTCTGGGATTCAGGCGTTTAGCAGACTCGAGATACATCAAATTTTTGTGATCAGTCAAGACCACAACACGATGCTTAGCACCCTCGAGCCAATGACGCCACTCCTCAAATGCCCACTTCATGGCCAGCAACTCCCGATTGCCAACATCATAATTCCGCTCAGCAGGCGAAAACTTCCTAGAGAAGAAAGCACATGGTCTCATTACCGAGCAACCAGGGCCTCTCTGTGACAAAACGGCCCCTGCCCCAATCTCAGAAGCATCCACTTCGACCTGAAAGGGAAGTGAGACATCAGGCTGGCACAAAACAGGCGCCGAAGTAAACCGGCGCTTCAACTCTTGGAACGCCTCCACGGCTGCAAGAGCCCAGTTAGCAACATCAGAACCTTTCTTGGTCATATCCGTCAAAGGTTTAACAACGCTAGAAAAATTAGCGATAAAACGACGGTAGAAGTTAGCAAAACCCAAGAACTTCTGAAGACTCTTAACTGACGTGGGTTGAGTCCACTCATGAATAGCTCGGACCTTAACTGGGTCCATCTCCACAGCAGAAGGGGAAAAAATAAACCCCAAAAAGGGAACCTTCTGTACTCCAAAGAGACACTTTGAGCCCTTAACAAACAAAGCATTCTCACGCAAAACCTGAAACACCATCCTGACCTGCTCCACATGTGATTCTCAATCTTCAGAGAAAACCAGAATATCATCCAGATAAACAATCATAAATTTATCCAGATACTTCCGGAAAATATCATGCATAAAGGACTGAAACACTGAGGGAGCATTAGAGAGCCCAAAAGGCATCACCAAGTACTCAAAATGACCTTCGGGCGTATTAAATGCAGTCTTCCATTCATCTCCTTGCTTAATGCGCACAAGGTTGTACGCACCACGAAGATCTATCTTGGTGAACCACTTGGCACCTTTAATCCGGGCAAACAAGTCCGACAACAGAGGCAAAGGATACTGAAATTTAACAGTGATTTTATTCAGAAGCCGATAGTCAATACAAGGTCTCAAAGATCCGTCCTTCTTGGCCACAAAAAAGAATCCCGCACCAAGAGGGGAAGAGGATGGACGGATATGCCCCTTCTCCAGAGACTCCTTGATATACGAACGCATTGCGGCATGCTCAGGTACAGACAGATTAAATAATCTTCCCTTAGGAAATTTACTACCTGGAATCAAATCTATGGCGCAGTCACAGTCCCTATGAGGAGGCAGAGCACTGGATCTGGACTCGCTGAATACATCCTGATAATAAGACAAATACTCAGGAACTTCCGAAGGAGTAGAGGAAGCAATAGACACCGGCGGGGAATCAGCATGAATTCCCTGACAGCCCCAACTTGACACAGACATTGCCTTCCAATCCAAGACTGGATTGTGGGTCTGTAACCATGGCAGACCCAAAACGACCAAATCATGCATTTTATGCAGAACAAGAAAACGAATCACCTCCCGATGTTCAGGAGTCATGCACATGGTTACCTGCGTCCAAAACTGCGGTTTATTTTCCGCCAATGGCGTAGCATCAATACCTCTAAGAGGAATAGGATTTACCAACGGTTCAAGAACAAAACCACAGCGCTTGGCAAATGACAGATCCATAAGACTCAGGGCAGCACTTGAATCCACAAACGCCATAACAGGGTAAGAAGACAATGAGCAAATTAAAGTCACAGACAAAATAAATTTAGGTTGCAAATTACCAATGGCGACAGGACTAACAACCCTTGTTAGGCGTTTAGAGCATGCTGATATAACATGTGTAGAATCACCACAGTAAAAACACAACCCATTCTGACGTCTATGATTTTTCCGCTCATTTCTAGTCTGAATTCTATCACATTGCATTAAATCAGGTGTTTGTTCAGACAACACCACCAGAGGATTAGCGGTTTTGCGCTCCCGCAAACGCCGGTCAATTTGAATAGCCAGCGCCATGGAATCATTCAGACTTGTAGGAATGGGGAAACCCACCATCACATTCTTAATGGCTTCAGGAAGGCCATTTCTGAAATTTGCGGCCAGAGCACACTCATTCCACTGAGTAAGCACGGACCATTTCCGAAATTTTTGGTAATACACTTCAGCTTCATCCTGGCCCTGAGAAATAGCCAGCAAGGCTTTTTCTGCCTGAACTTCAAGATTGGGTTCCTCGTAAAGCAATCAGAGCGCCAGAAAAAACACATCAATATTTGCCAATGCCGGATCTCCTGGCGCTAGCGAGAAAGCCCAATCCTGAGGGTCGCCCCGTAAAAAAGAAATAACAATTTTAACTTGCTGAGCTGAATCTCCAGATGAACGGGGTCTCAGAGAAAGAAACAATTTACAATTATTCTTGAAATTCCTAAACCTAAATCGGTCTCCAGAAAACAGTTCAGGAATAGGTATTTTAGGTTCAGACATAGGACTACTTGTAACAAAATCTTGTATGCCCTGCACACGAGCAGCAAGCTGGTCTACACTTGTAATCAAGGTCTGGACATTCATGTCTGCAGCAAGCACAAGCCACTCAAAGGTAAAGGGGAGAAAGAGAGGGAAAAAAAAAAAAACTCAGAATTTCCTTTCTTATTATCCCACTTCTGCAATGCATTAAACATTCAATGTTGGCCTGGCATACTGTTATGACCCCAATGGCAGAGGGTCTCAGAAATAATTAATAAGTCTGCAAACACAAAAACCAGCTCATAGGGCAGTGGTAGCTGGGCTGACCATATATCTAATCCTAGCACCACAAATAACAGCAGCCGGGGAACATGCCTACGTTGATTCTAGGAGCCAAAAAGTCTAATTCACAACAGAAGGGTAATGGACAGTCTGAAAGCGTGATAACTGAGTTGTCAGCTCCTGTGTCAACCTGAAAGTCTGCTGTAGTTCCTCCTGGCAGGCTCACCTATACTGAACAGTCGGGGGTGGGAGGTAGAGTGACCAGAGGACACAGTTGCAGGCTGCCAGTTACCTATTCGTCGGTCTGGGGGGTAGCAGGGGTGGGAACCTTATCTGGGTATGGGTTTGTGCGACAATCTTTCCTAAAATGTCCTGGTTTCTTACATCCGTAACACAATCTAGGACCCGTAGTGGGTTGTCCACGTCCCCCACCTCTCTGTGAGGGTCCACTCCTCTGAAAGTGAACCTTAACCCCTTCCCGACATGTGACGGAATAGTACGTCACATGTCGGGACCCCCGCTTTGATGTGCGCTCCGGCGGTGAGCGCACATCAAAGTCGCGACATGTCAGCTGTTTTTTACAGCTGACATGTGCGCGCAATAGCGGCGGGTGAAATCGCGATCACCCGCCGCTATTAACTAGTTAAATGCCGCTGTCAAGCGCAGACAGCGGCATTTAACTACCGCATCCGGCCGTGCGGCCGGATATGAGCGCATCGCCGACCCCTGTCACATGATCGGGGGTCGGCGATGCTTGTGCATTGTAACCATAGAGGTCCTGGAGACCTCTATGGTTACTGATCGCCGGTGGCTGTGAGCGCCCCCCTGTGGTCGGCGCTCACAGCACACCTGCAAATCTGCTATGTAACAGCGATCTTATGATCGCTGCTGCATAGCAGAGCCGATCGGGCTGTGCCTGCTTCTAGCCTCCCATGGAGGCTATAGAAGCATGGCAAAAGTAAAAAAAAAAAGTAAAAAAAAATGTGAAAAAAATAAAAAAAATATAAAAGTTTAAATCACCCCCCTTTCGCCCCAATCAAAATAAATCAATTAAAAAAAACCCCAACCTACACATATTTGGTATCGCCGCGTTCAGAATCGCCCGATCTATCAATAAAAAAAAAGCATTAACCTGATCGCTAAACGGCGTAATGAGAAAAAAATTCGAAACGCCAGATTTACGTTTTTTTGGTCGCCACGACATTGCATTAAAATGCAATAACGGGCGATCAAAAGAACGTATCTGCACCAAAATGCTATCATTAAAAATGCCAGCTCGGCACGCAAAAAATAAGCCCTCACCTGACCCCAGATCACGAAAAATGGAGACGCTGCGAGTATCGGAAAATGGCGCAATTTTGTTTTGTTTTGTTTTTTGCAAAGTTTGGAATTTTTTTTCACCACTTAGGTGAAAAATAACCTAGTCATGTTAGGTGTCTATGAACTCGTAATGACATGGAGAATCATAATGGCAGGTCAGTTTTAGCATTTAGTGAACCTAGCAAAATAGGCAAGCACAAAACAAGTGTGGGATTGCACTTTTTTTGCAATTTCACTGCACTTGGAATTTTTTTCCCGTTTTCTAGTACATGACATGGTAAAACCAATGATGTCATTCAAAAGTACAACTCGTCCCGCAAAAAATAAGCCCTCACATGGCCAAATTGATGGAAAAATAAAAAAGTTATGGCTCTGGGAAGGAGGGGAGCGAAAAACGAAAACGGAAAAAGCTCCGGGGGTGAAGGGGTTAAGGTACTTTCACACTAAACGATATCGCTAGTGATCCGTGACGTTGCAGCATCCTGGCTAGCGATATCGTTTAGTTTGACACGCAGCAGCGATCAGGATCCTGCTGTGATGTCGCTGGTCGCTGAGTAAAGTTCAGAACTTTATTTGGTCGTCCGATCGCCGTGTATCGTTGTGTTTGACAGCAAAAGCAACGATACCAGCGCTATTTTACACTGGTAACCAGGGTAAACATCGGGTTACTAAGCGCAGGGCCGCGCTTAGTAACCCGATGTTTACCCTGGTTACCAGCGTAAAAAGTAAAACAAACAAACAGTACATACTCACCATCTGATGTCCGTCAGGTCCCCCGGCGTCCGCTTCCCACACTGACTGAGCGCCGCAAAGTGAAAGTGAAAGCACAGCACAGCGGTGACGTCACCGCTGTGCTCTGCTCTCACTGTACGGCGGCACTCAGTCAGAGCAGGAAGCAGACGGCAAGGGACCTGACGGACATCAGATGGTGAGTATGTACTGTTTGTTTTTTTTACATTTTACGCTGGTAACCAGGGTAAACATCGGGTTACTAAGCGCGGCCCTGCGCTTAGCATCCCGATGTTTACCCTGGTTACCCGGGGACCTCGGCATCGTTGGTCGCTGGAGAGCGGTCTGTGTGACAGCTCTCCAGCGATCAAACAGCGATGCTGCAGCGATCGGCATTGTTGTCGCTATCGCTGCAGCGTCGCTTAATGTGAAGGTACCTTTAGTCTTTTGCTTCTGTGAGTCCAAACTGACTCCATGTGCAATCTTAGCAAGATCGCCTGGGGGGCAGGATCTCCAATCTGGTCTAGTTGCCATCACCTTCTCTCTCACATACTTATCAATCCCTTCCATATATGCATGACTTAACAAACGTGTCGCAGTTCTATCATCTTCACCATAACCCATATCAGACCACCGTTGTTGCAACCTGTAGAAATAATCAATGGGGAGCTCCTTCGGGTCCTGGACACAGTCTTCTAAATGCACTGATACTTCCTCCTGTCTAATCTTACAGGCTTTTTCCAGTGCCTCAACAAAGTCAGACCCTGACCTGGCATTGTTAGGTTCTCCATCTTGGGGACCATTTCCCCCTGGGTACATTTTAAATGTCTCAGCTGTCAGTCGGGTGGAAGGTGCTTCCCCCAGGGCTGAACGCACTAACTGTTGCATGTCCTGTCTGGTTGCCTGGTAAGTGTGCTGTATCACCCCGCACTGTCTGGCAAAAGTCATAGGTGGTTGGTTAATGTCTGGCAGCTGGGCAGTCAAAGACATCTGTTCTGTGGGAGACCATGGCTGATACCTACTAGCAACATGGTAAGTCGGAGGTCCACTGTCAGCTGCACCGTCCTCCACTTTGGATCGCATACCACTTGAGACTACTGTCTGTTTCATGGGAAACAGTTTGGCAATACCTGTATACAACGTGTGGGAACTGCTTGGCTGGGGACTGCCACAACTTACACAATAATCAGAGGTTGGTGGGTTCTGTTGACCACAATGTGGGCAAATCCATTGTTCTGATCCTGCCTGTTTTCCTGTGGGGACATAACTGGGGGACACTGGTGGGGGTGGAGCACATGGAGGTAAGCTGGGAACGATAGCGGCTTTACAGTTCCCATCTAGACATCGGTATACAAGATTATTACCTTGGATGAATTTTTCCACTCCCTGCTCTTCATAGTGTCGGGAAGCATCTGCCCACATTCTAGCTTGCCTCAAAAGTTTTTTTTCTTTAAGCCACCCTGTGTGGTTTTTCATGAAGTCATACCATTTACCTGAATCTAATTCCCCTGAGGGGTGGAAGCCTCCTGCCTTCAAGAGCACACTAAACTGCTTCTGGGATTCCTTTCCTTCTTTTCTCTGGACTAATTCTCTAGCACTATGGAACCCTGTACTCTCTTGGTTCCCCATTCTATTGCTAGTATACGTGCAGGCTGAAAAATTATCAGACGGACCTTTCCTCCTCACCTAGAGTAGGCTATGTCCTCCTACGACACGTGCAGGCTGAAAACTTATCAGACGGACCTTTCCTCCTCACCTAGAGTAGGCTATGTCCTCCTGCGTTAGTCCTAAACTACAGGTTTACTGTGCTTACAGGTTATTGTATTAGCTTGCTTCCAAGATTGAAGTAAGCAGATTATGTGCGGTTGGTACCCAGGGTGGAGGAGAGGAGACTCTCCTCCACGGACTGGGCACCATATAATTGGTCAAAAAAAAAGAATTAAAATAAAAAATAGTCCTATACTCACCTTCGATGTCTTCCCGCCTCTCCACTGCACGCTGTCGCTTCGGTTCCGGTAGCTGGTGTGCGGTGAAGGACCTGCGATGACGTCGCCGTCTTGTGATTGGTCGAGACCGGTCATGTGACCGCTCACGTGACCGCGACGTCATGGAAGGTCCTGCGCGCACACACCATCTATACGGAACAGACGCCGGTGAGGAGATCAGCTGTCTGCGGGTGAGTATAAGCATTTTTTTTATTTTTTTTATTATTTTTAAACATTCTATCTTTTACTATAGATGCTGCAAAAGCAGCATCTATAGTAAAAAGTTGGTCACACTTGTCAAACGCTATGTTTGACAAGTGTGACCAACCTGTCAGTCAGTTTTCCAAGCGATGCTACAGATCGCTTGGAAAACTTTAGCATTCTGCAAGCTAATTACGCTTGCAGAATGCTAAAAAAACACGAAAAAAAACGGAAAAAAACGCAAAAAAAAAATGCGGATTTCTTACAGAAAATTTCCGGTTTTCTTCAGGAAATTTTTGCAAGAAATCCGGACGTGTGCACATACATATATTAAGATTAGAGAGGGAAAGAAAGAACAGAGAGAGAGAGAGAAAGAAAGAGAGAAAAAAAGATTCTATAAAGATACTGTAGCGGCCCGGCTCCCATTGTAATGCCCACCTGAGCATCCCGCTGCAGGACATATCATGATCCGCTCACATGGCCGGCATCCCCGATTCCAAGGTGATCCCGCTGTCCGCGCTGTCGGAGGAGGACACGGTGATGGATCTGAACCATTCCCTGAAGTGCCTCCATGGTTCCATCACAATCTCCTCCCAAAATTACATCATTTCCGGTCAGCTTCCAGCACGACCCTTCCGGTGGAACATCACGTGCGAGTTTTAAAAGTGCTCCTCAGGGCTCCGCCGTGTACTCCTGTGTCCACTGGAAAAGTAAGCTCCCGGCCGGGACAGCCTCTTAAAATCGGGACTGTCCCGCTGGATCCGGGACGGTTGGGAGGTATGAAATTTGCTCCCACCATACACCGACCTCGTACACGCAGGGCTCCACACACCTCATACACACACGGTTCCGCTTTGTATGCCTCTTACACACACGGCTCCGCTCCGGACACCTCACGCACACACACGGCTCCACTCAATACACACATGGCTCCATTCTTTAAACCTTGTACACATGCGGCTCTGATCCATACACCTCGTACTCATGCTGCTCCGCTCCGTACACCCCGTACACACACGGCTCCACTCCATACAACAAGTACACACATGGCTCCGCTCCGTACACCAAATATACACACGGCTCCACTCCGTATACCTTGCACACATGCAGCTCCGTTCCGCACAAATCGTACACACACGGCTCCACTCCATACACCTTGTACACACATGGCTCCGCTCCGTACACCTCGTACACACACGGCTTCTCTCCGTACACCACATACACATACGGCTCCTCTCCGTACACCTCGTACACACATGGCTCCGTTCCACACACCTCGTACACACATGGCTCTGCTCTGTACACCTCATACACACACGGCTCCACTCTGTACACCAAGTACACACATGCTCCGCTCCATACACCAAGTACACACACGGCTCCGCTCCATACACCTTGTACACACACGTCTCTGCTCTGCACAAATCGTACACACATGGCTCCGCTCCATGCACCTTGTACACACACGGCTCTGCACCGTACACACCCGGCTCTGCTCCTCACACCTCGTACACACACGGTTCTGCTCCATACACCTCGTACACACACGGCTCCGCTCCGTATACCTCATACACACGGCTGTGCTACATCCACCCTGCAAACCCCTCCTGACCTCACACATACACTTCCCCTCATCTAGCACCATGAGACAACCAGCACACACACGAGGACCCTGATCATGCGACCGCTGACTCCTCCCCCTCCTGTGACCTCATCACAGGTCCTGTGTGCACAGAGCAGCCATCTATGAGCAACCCAAGGAGATGCATGGAGAAGAGCGACTTCGGCGTCAGGACCTGTGATGATGTCACGTGAGTTGGGGAGGGCTGGATGAGGAGATCCAGGACGGAGCCCTGAATAGATTCAATAGCGTAGTAACTGAACCTGCGTCTCCGACGCAAATCCAGTTACTACACCAACAGAATCTGCGGCCCCCTCTCTTCAGGGACGGCAGTGCCGCCTGAGCCAAAGCGCTCAACTCGCCTCCTGGTAGTGGCGCCCCTGCATGTAGGAGGTAAAGTACAATCAATGTGACACCAAGAACAAAAATGTTCTATATGAAAAGAACTTGACATTGAAGTAATCTGTGGGGTAAAGGGACAGAACCTTCTTCACAGCGTCGGCATGGGAGCTCGTCATTGTATTCACCCATCGGAGCCCCCGTGACGCCATCACACGGCTTACTATGAGATCCAAGGGTGGATTGTAGACCCTCTGTCTGTCATCACAGAGGTCCTGTGAAACCCTTCTTGTGGCCTGGCCATAAAGGAGACTATGATTTTTACAATATGCAGCAATACTGTGGTATTTCTGTATACAGCATAAGCGATCAGACGATCACAAGGTCAAGTCCCATAAGGGGACTAATAAAATTAGTAAAAAAGTAAAAAAAAGAACAGTTTTCAAAAATATGAAAAAATAAAACAAGAAAATCTTAAAAATTCAATCACCTCTCTTTTCGCATTTAAAAATAAAGATTACAAAAAATGTAAAATACACAAACATTATATTGCTGCATTTATAAAAGTCAAATCTATCAAAATATAAAATAATTAAACCAACTGAAAAATGCAGTAAGCAGAAAAAATAAAAAATGCCACAATTGCACCTTTCTGGTTGCTGCAACACTGCAAAATAATACTGTAAGGTCCTTGTAGATTGTGAGCCCTCGCGGGCAGGGTCCTCTCTCCTACTGTACCAGTCGTGACTTGTATTGTTCAAGATTATTGCACTTGTTTTTATTATGTATACCCCTCCTCACATGTAAAGCGCCATGGAACAAATGGCGCTATAATAATAACAAATAATAACACTAATAATAAGGAGCCATCAAAATGTGATATTTATCCCAAAATGGTATCAATTTAAACACTGTGTTGCCCTGCAAATATCAGCCCTCACAGCTCCATCAACCTAAAAATTAAAACATAATGGGTCTCAGAAAATGGCGACACAAGCAGAATTTTTTTTATATTTATGATTTTTTTTTCACTATTAATATAATAAAAAACTGCACAAGTTTGGTATCACTGTAATCCTACTAATGAGGAGAATCGTACTGCAGGTCATTTGTTACCATAAAATGTACAGCGTAAAAACAATTCAGAAAAAACAATGCCAGAATTGCAGTTTTTTTCACAATTTCACCATACTGGAATTTTTTTTTCATTTTTCATTACACTATATGGTAAAATGAATGGTGTAATTCAAAAGCAAAACTCGTCCCGCAAAAAAAAATCTCCATACATCTATGGGGAGAGAAAAAATGAAAACTTTATGGTTACTGGAAGAAGGGGGAGAAAAAAAATGGAAATTGGCCAAGTCAGGAAGGGGTTAAAAAACTTGCAGCCAAAGGTCTCAGTAATTACACACCCCGTCTATAGATATCATCACCTGTCACTGGCACTTATGTTTTCTTTATTGTCAAACAACCATCATATACAAATAATATAGCATGAAGGGGCTCGGAGAAGGTGGCAGTGAAGGTGTGTAAGTGTCTGATGGGGTCACACAGCTCATAAAAGGACAACTGCCCGGCCTCATAATCCAGATATACCCTGACTCTACCACTGGAGATCTTGTCAGGAAATAGGATCTCTTTAAAGTCATGTATCACTGCATACTGACTATTATATCTCCCCAAACCCCAGGACTTCTTATTTCTTCCAATCAGTGAATGATCACCCCTCCTGCCTGTACTGGGATAACACATCCCCATCATCCACCACCCTGATCTACTGATCTCCACATCCCAGTAATGTCGTCCTGAGGTAAATCCTCTCCTGCTCATCACCTGATGAAAAAAGAATCTCTCTGCTGTTTCTGGACGTTTCTGCTTTTCTCTTGTCCCAGTTGCACTTTTCAGGTCGTCTGATATAAGGACATTATTAGAAGCTGTGGTTACATCCCATAATATGTCTGCAGGACCCTCCACATAGATCCCGCTCCTTATACCTGATATTACGTCACATAATTTGTGTAAAGTGTGTGAGATCTCAGCCACATCCAGGTCATCTCCATCATGGAGCTGTTTATCATGTCCACCTGTGTCCTCATCACCTCCCTCCTCCTCAGGATCACACAAGTCACTGGTGTCTGGTTCCTGTAAGACAGTCAGTGGATCCGTCATGTTACACAGCTCCTCAATGTGTCTCATCTTCCTGGACAGCTCGTCCTTCTTGATTTCCAGCTGATGGATCAGAGCAGACAGTGACAGTGACTCTTCCTTTTCCTGCCTGGAGATCTCACTCAGGACCTTCTTCTCCAGGTCGTCCACCCGTCTCCTGATGTCTGTACACAGGGCAGTGACTCTCTCGGCTTCTCCAGCTGCTTTTTCCTGAGCTTTTCTCCTGCGCTCCTCCAGACTCCGGACTCTTTCCTCAGTCTTCTCTCTCTTTGTGATCAGTTCCTGCAGAACATTTCTCCATTTTTTCTTTTTCTTCCCTGAGGCCTCATCCAGTGACTCCATTTTATGTCCATTATGTTTCCCAATCAAACTGCAGGACACACAGATACAAGCAGCGTCCTCAGTGCAGTAATATTGCAGGATCTTCTTATGGACAGAACATTTCCTTTTCTCCAGAGAAGTGCTGGGATCAGATAAGACGTGTTCTGGTGACTTGCTGTGAACCCTCAGGTGTTTATCACACAGAGAAGCCTCACAGTGTAGACAGGATCTAACAGCAGGTACCGGAGAGTCCACACAGTAAGTGCAGCAGATCCCGGTGATCTCCTCCTGATGTTGGTCAGTTTGCCGGAAATTCTTCACAATCTTACAAAGAGCAAAGTCCCTCATCAGTGCCGGCCACTGCTGAAACTCTTCTCTGCAGTCAGGACAGGAATAAACTCCAGACCCGTCCTGTGTATCCAGTACACGACCAATACAGACCCGGCAGAAGTTGTGTCCACATCTCAGCATTACAGGATCTGTATAAGTGCTTAGACAGATGGAGCAGTCCAGCTCTTCTCTCAGATCAGCAGAAGCCATGGCTGACAGGAATGGAAGAGAGAAAGGAAACTACAATTCTCTCCCGCTCAAAAGGGTGGGCTTTATATTGTGTACACAGGGGAGGGCTGAAGAGCAGAAGGTCACTTACTATTGACCTGTTAATGGACACTTGTGAAAATCACATCTTATATCTGGTGTAAATTTCATGTCTACATTGTGGTCACATGTAAGGAGTGAATGTATTGAAAGCCGACATGGACAATATCGATAATATGAATGACCGAACTCACAATTTGATCCACAAACACCGGATAGCACTAAAGGTTTTCAAAGAGATAGAACATGTGGTGTGGGGCCATAAAACCTGTTAGGCAGGAGCCATTGTGTGTCCTGTGGTGTGGAGCCTTTTATTCAATTCAATTCAAATGGGCTTTATTGGCAGGACTAAGTAGAAGTTAGCATTGACAAAGCAAATGGTAAAAATAGGGGGAAAAGGGGGTGGGGTAGGGAGGCATATAGAGGTCCAAGATATAGCAGGCTCCTTTTAACCCCTTAACGACCGCCAATACAGCTTTTAACGGCGGTAGTTAATTGTACTTAAACCACAGCACCATTAATTAACGGCGCTGTGGAAAAAGTGTATAGCACCCCCCCAGAGTCGGATTTTTCTCCGGAGTCTCAGCTGCTGTGGGTAGCCGAGACCCCAGAGAACATGATTCGGGTCGGTTTTTACCGATCGCCGGTAATTAACCGTTTACCGGTGACAGCTAAAAAAAAGTGTGATTTGCCATTTAATCTCTTTGTCCTCCGATGTGATCGCACATCAGAGGACAGAGAAATAGGGTCCCCGATCCCCCGGTACCTCCTGCTGCTCCTCGGCCCTTGTGCATCCCTCCATGGATGCCGCCATCTTCTTCCGGTAAGAAAATGGAGGGTGCATGGGCAGTGCGCCGGATCTACCGACTGGCACCCGACAGATCTCGGGGTCTCGGCTGCCGGGGATAGCCGAGTGTTGTGAATTTGCTTTTTGGCTCCCTCTAGTGGTTACTAGTTTTTTGACTCTGGTTTTTCTGTCATTCCTTTTTTCCGCACCTGGGTCGTTAGTTAGGGGTGTTGCTATATAAGCTCCCTGGACCTTCAGTTCAATGCCTGGCAACTTAGTTATCAGAGCTAATCTGCTGTGCTCTTGTCTACTGATCCTGTTCCGGTTATATCAGCTAAGTCTGCTATTTTGCTTTTTGCTATTTGTTTTGTTTTGTATTTTTGTCCAGCTTGTTCCAAATCTGTATCCTGATCTTTGCTGGAAGCTCTAGGGGGCTGGTGTTCTCCCCCCGGACCGTTAGACGGTTCGGGGGTTCTTGAATTTCCAGTGTGGATTTTGATAGGGTTTTTGTTGACCATATAAGTTACCTTTCTTTATTCTGCTATTAGTAAGCGGGCCTCTCTGTGCTAAACCTGGTTCATTTCTGTGTTTGTCATTTCCTCTTACCTCACCGTTATTATTTGTGGGGGGCTTCTATCCTGCTTTGGGGTCCCTTTCTCTGGAGGCAAGAGAGGTCTTTGTTTTCTTCTACTAGGGGTAGTTAGATTCTCCGGCTGGCGCGTGTCATCTAGAATCAACGTAGGAATGATCCCTGGCTACTTCTAGTGTTGGCGTTAGGAGTAGATATATGGTCAACCCAGTTACCACTGCCCTATGAGCTGGATTTTTGTATCTTGCAGACTTCCACGTTCCTCTGAGACCCTCGCCATTGGGGTCATAACAGTTTGAAGGAATGACAGAAAAACCAGAGTCAAAAAACTAGTAACCACTAGAGGGAGCCAAAAAGCAAATTCACAACAGCCGAGACCCCAAAGATCATGATTCGGGTCGGTTTTTACCGACCTGTTGTGAATTCCATTCTTGGGCTCCTGTTATGATCCTTAGTGGCTGAGGATCACAAAACAGACTAGCTAAGTTACTGAACATAGAAACGAGCTCTAGGGAGGTGGTAACTGGACTGACCGCAAACCTGATCCTAACCAAACACACTAAAGGTAGCCGGTGAACGTGCCTAAAATCCTGGACGTCTCGACGCAGCCTGAGAAACTAGCTACCCCTAGAGGGAAAATAAGACCTCACTTGCCTCAGAGAAATAACCCCAAAGATATAGGAAGCCCCCAACAAATAATAACGGTGAGGTAAGGGGAAAATACAAACGTAGAAATGAAAACAGATTCAGCAAATGAGGCCCGCTAATACTAGATAGCAGAAGACAGATAGGGAACTGTGCGGTCAGTAGAAAACCCTATGCAAAATATCCACGCTGAGAATACAAGAACCCCCACACCAACTAACGGTGTGGGAGGAGAAACTCAGCCCCCTAGAGCTACCAGCAAGCGAGGAAATCACATACAAGCAAGCTGGACAAGGACTAATCACCAACCAAGAAACATATTGAACACTGGTGATCAAAAAATGAATAAACAAAAACTTAGCTTCTCTTGAAGAGACTGATAACGAAGGAATGCAGGAGAGCTCCAAATAGCACTGAATACATTGACAGCAGGCAACGACTGAAAGTCCAGGTGAGCTAAATAGGAAACCAACTACCAGATAACGAGACAGCTGATGCCAGCCACAAACCTGCAGAAAGACACAAAGAGCCACCAGAGGGAGCCCAAAGACGGAACTCACACAGTACCACTTGTGACCACAAGAGGGAGCCCAAAAATAGAGTTCACAACAGGCTCCCTCTGGTGGTTGTAAATGCACTTTTGTGAATTCTGCCCTTGGGCTCCTGTTATGGACCTGGTGGTTAGGAGCACCTGGAATGACCTGATAGTCAAACTTCAAAAATAGAGCGAGCTCTGGGAAGTGGGAGCTCTGCTGACCGCAACCCTAATCCTATTATCACACACACTAGAATTAGCCGTGCATTGTACCTGACTCTGCCTAGACGACTCTTCACAGCCTGAGAGGTAACTACCGCTAAAGAGAAATATAGCCTCACCTTGCCTCAGAGAAATTCCCCAAAGGAAAAGGGCAGCCCCCCACATATATTGACTGTGAGTTAAGAGGAAGGCACAAACATAGGGATGAGACAGGTTTCAGCAAAGGAGGCCAGACTTACTAAATAGACAGAAGATAGATAAAGGGATCTTTGCGGTCAGCACAAAAAACTACAAAAAGCCACGCAGAGTGAGCGAAAAACCACCGCACCGACTCACGGTGCGGTAGGTGCCACTCTGCAACCCAGAGCTTCAAGCTAGCGAGACAATATCATGAAACTAGCTGGACAGAAACTTAGCAGGTACTCAGAAATATATTAGCACACAAATGAACAACAAAATAAGCTTAGCAGGGACTTAGCTTCTGCTGAAGTAGACAGGTCATCAGGAGATCCAAGTGAGATCTGAACCAGTACTGATACATTGACAGCTGGCATCAAGTAACGATCTGAGCAGAGTTAAATAGAGGAACCAGCCCAGTCCTAAACGATGCAGCTGAGGAAGCCACTTCCAGACCAGCAGCTCCACTTTCAGCCACCAGAGGGAACCCACGGACAGAACTCACAGAAATACCATTCCTGACCACAGGAGGGAGTTCGAGAACAGAGTTCACAACAGTACCCCCCCCTTGAGGAGGGGTCACCGAACCCTCACCAGAACCCCCCGGCCGATTAGGACGAGCCAGATGAAAGGCACGAACCAAATCGGCAGCATGGACATCGGAGGCAAGAATCCAGGAATTATCTTCCTGACCATAGCCCTTCCATTTGACCAGATACTGAAGTTTCCGTCTCGAGATACGAGAATCCAAGATCTTCTCCACCACATACTCTAATTCTCCCTCGACCAACACCGGAGCAGGAGGGTCAGCGGAAGGAACCATAGGCGCCATATATCTCTGCAACAACGACCTATGGAACACATTATGGATGGCAAAAGAAGCTGGAAGGTCCAAACGGAATGACACAGGATTGAGGATTTCAGAAATCTTATAAGGCCCAATAAAACGAGGCTTAAACTTAGGAGAAGAAACCTTCATACGAACATAACGAGATGACAACCAAACCAGATCCCCAACACGAAGTCGAGGACCAACACGGCAACGGCGGTTAGCGAAACGTTGAGCCTTCTCCTGTGGCAATGTCAAATTGTCCACTACATGAGTCCAAATTTGCTGCAACCTGTCCACCACAGAATCCACACCAGGACAGTCCAAAGGCTCAACCTGCCAGAAGAGAAACGAGGATGGAAACCAGAATTACAATAAAAAGGTGAAACCAAAGTTGCCGAACTGGCCCGAATATTAAGGGCAAACTCAGCCAATGGCAAGAAGGTCACCCAGTCATCCTGATCAGCAGAAACAAAGCATCTCAGATAGGTCTCCAAAGTCTGATTGGTTCGTTCAGTTTGGCCATTTGTCTGAGGATGGAAAGCAGAAGAAAAAGACAAATCAATGCCCATCTTAGCACAAAAGGACCGCCAAAACCTCAAAACAAACTGGGAACAATGTTCTCCGGAATGCCATGCAAACGAACCACATGCTGTAAAAACAACGGAACCAAATCAGAGGATGAAGTCAACTTAGGCAAGGGTACCAAATGGACCATCTTAGAGAAGCGATCACAAACCACCCAGATGACCGACATCCTTTGAGAGACAGGGAGATCTGAAATAAAATCCATGGAAACATGCGTCCAGGGCCTCTTCGGGACCGGCAAGGGCAAAAGCAACCCACTGGCACGAGAACAGCAGGGCTTCGCCCGAGCACAAGTCCCACAGGACAGCACAAAAGCACGCACATCCCGCGACAAGGAAGGCCACCAAAAGGACCTAGCCACCAAATCTCTGGTACCAAAAATTCCAGGATGACCAGCCAACACTGAACAATGGACCTCCGAGATAACCCTACTAGTCCATCTATCAGGGACAAAAAGTCTCTCTGCAGGACAGCGGTCAGGTCTATCCGCCTGAAACTCCTGTAGAACCCGCCGCAAATCAGGGGAGATGGCAGACAAAATTACCCCCTCTTTGAGAATACCAGCCGGCTCAGAAACTCCCGGAGAATCAGGCACAAAACTCCTTGAAAGGGCATCAGCCTTCACATTCTTAGAACCCGGAAGGTATGAAACCACAAAATCGAAACGGGAGATAAACAGTGACCATCGAGCCTGTCTAGGGTTTAACCGCTTGGCAGACTCGAGATAAGTCAGATTCTTGTGATCCGTCAAGACCACCACGCGATGCTTGGCGCCCTCAAGCCAATGTCGCCACTCCTCGAATGCCCACTTCATGGCCAACAACTCCCGATTGCCAACATCATAATTACGCTCAGCAGGCAAAAACTTTCTAGAAAAGAAAGCACATGGCTTCATCACAGAGCCATCAGAACTTCTCTGAGACAAGACAGCCCCTGCTCCAATCTCAGAAGCATCAACCTCGACCTGAAAAGGGAGCGAAACATCTGGCTGACACAACACAGGGGCCGAAGAAAAACGACGTTTCAGCTCCTGAAACGCCTCAACGGCCGCAGAGGACCAATTCACCACATCTGCACCTTTCTTGGTCAAATCAGTCAGTGGTTTGACAACGCTAGAAAAATTAGCGATAAAGCGACGGTAAAAATTCGCAAAGCCCAGGAATTTCTGAAGGCTCTTTACAGATGTAGGCTGAGTCCAATCATAAATGGCCTGGACTTTAACTGGATCCATCTCGATAGTAGAAGGGGAAAAAATGAAGCCCAAAAAGGAAACCTTCTGAACTCCGAAGAGACACTTAGACCCCTTCACAAACAAGGAATTAGCACGAAGGACTTGAAACACCATTCTGACCTGCTTCACATGAGACTCCCAATCATCCGAAAAGACCAAAATATCATCCAAATATACTATCATGAATCTATCCAGGTACTTTCGGAAGATGTCATGCATAAAGGACTGGAATACGGATGGCGCATTAGAAAGCCCGAATGGCATCACCAGATACTCAAAATGGCCCTCGGGCGTATTAAACGCGGTTTTCCATTCATCAACCCGCTTAATACGCACAAGATTATACGCTCCTCGAAGATCTATCTTGGTAAACCAACTAGCCCCCTTAATCCGAGCAAACAAATCAGACAATAGAGGCAAAGGGTACTGAATTTGACCGTGATTTTATTAAGAAGGCGGTAATCTATACAAGGTCTCAGAGAACCATCCCTCTTGGCCACAAAAAAGAACCCTGCTCCTAACGGTGAAGACGACGGGCGAATATGCCCTTTCTCCAAGGACTCCTTTATATAGCTCCGCATAGCGGCGTGCTCTGGCACAGATAGATTGAAAAGTCGGCCTTCAGGAAACTTACTACCAGGAATCAAATTAATAGTACAATCACAATCCTTATGCGGAGGCAGGGCACTGGACTTGGGCTCATCAAATACATCCTGGTAATCCGACAAAAACTCAGGTACTTCAGAAGGAGTGGAAGAAGAAATTGACAACGCTGGAACATCACCATGGGCCCCTTGACAACCCCAACTGGACACAGACATTGATTTCCAGTCCAATACTGGATTATGGACCTGCAGCCATGGCAAACCCAACACAACCACATCATGCAAATTATGCAACACCAAAAAGCGAATATCTTCCCGATGTGCAGGAGCCATGCACATGGTCAACTGAGTCCAGTACTGAGGCTTATTCCTGGCCAAAGGCGTAGCATCAATTCCCCTTAATGGAATAGGATGCTGCAAGGGCTCCAAGAAAAAACCACAGCGCCTGGCATACTCTAAGTCCATCAAATTCAGGGCTGCGGCTGAATCCACAAACGCCATAACAGAGTAGGATGACAAAGAGCAAATCAAAGTAACGGACAAAAGAAATTTAGGCTGTATAGTACTAATGGTGACAGACCTAGCGGACCGCTTAGTGCGCTTAGGACAATCAGAGATAGCATGAGTGGAGTCACCACAGTAAAAACACAGCCCATTCCGACGTCTGTCCTCTTGCCGTTCAGCTCTGGTCAAGGTCCTATCACATTGCATAGGCTCAGGCCTCTGCTCAGAGGACACCGCCATATGGTGCACAACTTTCCGCTCCCGCAAACGCCGATCGATCTGAATAGCCAAAGACATTGATTCATTCAGACCAGCAGGCGTGGGAAACCCCACCATAACATCCTTAAGGCCCTCAGAAAGACCCTTTCTGAAAATAGCTGCCAGGGCACACTCATTCCATTGAGTAAGCACAGACCACTTTCTAAACTTCTGACAATACATTTCAGCATCATCCTGACCCTGACATAGAGCCAGCAAGATTTTCTCTGCCTGATCCACAGAATTTGGTTCGTCATAGAACAATCCAAGCGCCAGAAAAAACGCATCTACATTAAGCAATGCAGGATCCCCTGGCGCAAGGGAGAATGCCCAGTCTTGAGGGTCACCACGCAACAAGGAAACAATGATTTTAACTTGCTGACTAGGGTCACTAGAGGAGCGAGGTTTCAGAGCAAGAAACAGTTTACAATTATTCTTGAAATTAAGAAACTTAGATCTATCCCCAGAAAACAAATCAGGAATTGGGATTCTAGGCTCTAACATAGGATTCTGAACCACATAATCCTGAATGCTTTGTACCCTTGCAGTAAGATTATCCACACAAGAGGACAGACCTTGAATGTCCATATCTACACCTAAGTCCTGAACCACCCAGAGGTTTAGGGGAAAAAAAAAAGACAAAACACACTGCAGAAAAAAAAAATGGTCTCAGAACTTCTCTTATCCCTCTATTGAGATGCATTAACACTTTCAGGTCAGCTGTACTGTTATGGACCTGATGGTTAGGAGCACCTGGAATGACCTGATAGTCAAACTGCAAAAATAGAGCGAGCTCTGGGAAGTGGGAGCTCTGCTGACCGCAACCCTAATCCTATTATCACACACACTAGAATTAGCCGTGGATCGTACCTGACTCTGCCTAGACGACTCTTCACAGCCTGAGAGGTAACTACCCCTGAAGAGAAATATAGCCTCACCTTGCCTCAGAGAAATTCCCCAAAGGAAAAGGGCAGCCCCCCACATATATTGACTGTGAGTTAAGAGGAAGGCACAAACATAGTTATGAGACAGGTTTCAGCAAAGGAGGCCAGACTTACTAAATAGACAGAAGATAGATAAAGGGATCTTTGCGGTCAGCACAAAAAACTACAAAAAGCCACGCAGAGTGAGCGAAAAACCACCGCACCAACTCACGGTGCGGTAGGTGCCACTCTGCAGCCCAGAGCTTCCAGCTAGCGAGACAATATCATGAAACTAGCTGGACAGAAACTTAGCAGGTACTCAGAAATATATTAGCACACAAATGAACAACAAAATAAGCTTAGCAGGGACTTAGCTTCTGCTGAAGTAGACAGGTCATCAGGAGATCCAAGTGAGATCTGAAACAGTACTGATACATTGACAGCTGGCATCAAGTATCGATCTGAGCAGAGTTAAATAGAGGAACCAGCCCAGTCCTAAACGATGCAGCTGAGGAAGCCACTTCCAGACCAGCAGCTCCACTTTCAGCCACCAGAGGGAACCCACAGACAGAACTCACAGAAATACCATTCTTGACCACAGGAAGGAGTTCGAGAACAGAGTTCACAACAGGCTCCCTCTGGTGGTTTCAAGTGGAACTGCTGCTCCTTGGGTTTAGCATTAGCAGCTGTCTCCACTTATCTTCTCTCCTGGCTTTGCTATTTAACCTGGCTCTGGTCTTCAGTTCGTGCCAGCTGTCAATGTTTCTGGGTTGGATTCAGATCTCTCCTTGGATTTCTCTTATGGCCTGTCCATTTCAGCAAAAGATAAGTTCTTACTAGTTCTTTTGTTGTCCATTTGCTGTGGACTTAATTGCTCAGCTCATATTATGTCTCTTTTTGTCCAGCATGTCAGTATGATTTATTCAGTCTAGCTGGAAGCTCTGGGGAAGCAGATTTGCCCTCCACACCGTGAGTCGGTGTGGAGATTATTTTTGTAAACTTTGCGTGGACTTTTAGTTTTTAATACTGACTGCACAGTATCCTTTTCTATTCTGTCTATCTAGATTAGTAGTGGCCTCCTTTGCTAAAATCTATTTTCATTTCGGTGTATGTCATTTCCCTCTCCACTCACAGTCAATATTTGTGGGGGGCTATCTTTCCTTTTGGGGTGTTTCTCTGAGGCAAGATAGCTTTCTGTTTCCATCTTTAGGGGTAGTTAGTTCTCAGGCTGTGACGAGGTGTCTAGGGAGTGACAGGAACATCCCACGGCTACTGCTAGTGTTGGTGTTAGGATTAGGAACTGCAGTCAGTACAGATACCACCTCCTCAGAGCTCGTCCCATGTTGCTCCTTAAAAACCAGGTCATAACAGTACAGCTGGCCTGCAATGTGTTGAATGCATCTCAAAAGAGGGGAAAAAAAAGTTCTGAGTCATTTTTTTTTCTTTGCAGTTTGTTTGGTCTTTTTTTCCCCTTAATCTCTGGGTGGTTCAGGTTTCTGGTGCTGACATGGATGTTCAGGGTTTGTTCTCTCTTGTGGATCAACTCGCTGCAAGGGTACAGAGTATCCAAGATTATGTTGTTCAGACTCCGGTTTTAGAGCCTAGAATTCCTACTCCTGATTTATTTTTTGGGAATAGATCCAAATTTTAGAAGTTTAAAAATAACTGCAGATTGTTTTTTGCTTTGAGACCCCGTTCCTCTGGTGACCCCATTCAGCAGGTGAAGATTGTTATTTCTCTGCTGCGTGGAGACCTGCAGGACTGGGCATTCTCCCTTGAGTCAGGGAATCCTGCATTGCTCAATGTAGATGCATTTTTTCAAGCGCTTGGATTGCTGTATGACGAACCTAATTCTGTGGATCAGGCAGAAAAAACCTTGCTGGCTCTGTGTGAGGGTCAGGAAGCGGCAGAAGTATACTGCCAGAAATTTAGAAAGTGGTCTGTGCTCACAAAATGGAATGAGTATGCCCTTGCAGCAATTTTCAGAAAGGGTCTTTCTGAAGCCCTTAAAGATGTTATGGTGGGGTTCCCCACGCCTGCTGGTTTGAACGAATCAATGTCTTTGGCCATTCAGATTGATCGGCGCCTGCGCGAGCGCAAGGTGGTGCACCATATGGCGTTGTCCTCTGCGTTGAGCCTTTTCTTGAGACAAAGTTAAATTGTCCACCACATGAGTCCAAATCTGCTGTAACCTGTCCACAACAGAATCCACACCAGGACAGTCCGAAGGCTCAATCTGCCCCGAAGAAAAACGAGGATGAAAACCAAAGTTACAAAAGAAAGGCGAAACCAAGGTAGCCGAACTAGCCCGATTATTAAGGGCAAACTCGGCCAACGGCAAGAAGGTCACCCAATCATCCTGATCAGCAGACACAAAGCATCTCAAATAGGTTTCCAAGGTCTGATTGGTTCGCTCAGTTTGGCCATTTGTCTGAGGATGAAATGCTGAAGAAAAAGACAAATCAATGCCCATTCTAGCACAAAAGGACCGCCAAAACCTAGAAACAAACTAGGAATCTCTGTCAGACACAATATTTTCCAGAATGCCATGCAGACGAACCACATGCTGAAAAAATAATGGAACCAAATCAGAGGAGGAAGGCAACTTAGGCAATGGTACCAAATGGACCATCTTAGAAAACCGGTCACAAACCACCCAGATGACAGACATCTTCTGAGAAACAGGAAGATCCGAAATGAAATCCATGGAAATATGCGTCCAGGGCCTCTCAGGGACCGGCAAAGGCAAAAGCAACCCACTAGCACGGGAACAGCAAGGCTTGGCCCGGGCACAAGTCCCACAGGACTGCACAAAAGAACGCACATCCCGCGACAAGGAAGGCCACCAAAAGGACCTAGCAACCAAATCTCTGGTACCAAAAATCCCAGGATGACCAGCCAATACTGAACAATGAACCTCAGAAATCACCTTAGTAGTCCATCTATCAGGAACAAACAGTTTCCCCACTGGACAGCGGTCAGGTTTATCAGCCTGAAACTCCCGAAGCACCCACCGCAAATCAGGGGAGATGGCAGAAAGAATCACCCCCTCCTTGAGAATACCAGCCGGCTCAAGGACTCCTGGAGAATCAGGCAAAAAACTCCTAGAAAGGGCATCAGCCTTCACATTCTTAGATCCCGGAAGATACGAGACCACAAAATCAAAACGGGAGAAAAACAGACCATCGAGCTTGTCTAGGATTCAACCGCTTGGCAGACTCAAGGTAAATCAGATTCTTATGATCGGTCAAGACCACAACGCGATGCTTGGCTCCCTCAAGCCAATGTCGCCACTCCTCAAATGCCCACTTCATAGCCAACAACTCCCGATTGCCGACATCATAATTACGCTCAGCAGGCGAAAACTTTCTGGAGAAGAAAGCACACGGTTTCATCAAAGAGCCATCAGAACTTCTCTGAGACAAAACGGCCCCTGCCCCAATGTCAGAAGCGTCAACCACAACCTGAAAAGGGAGAGAAACATCTGGCTGACGCAACACAGGGGCAGAAGTAAAACGACGTTTAAGCTCCTGAAAGGCCTCAACAGCCGCAGAGGACCAATTCATCACATCAGCACCTTTCTTCGTCAAATCGGTCAGAGGCTTAACCACACTGGAAAAATTAGCAATGAAGCGGCGATAAAAATTAGCAAAGCCCAAAAATTTCTGAAGGCTCTTCACAGATGTGGGTTGAGTCCAATCATGAATGGCCTGGACCTTAACAGGGTCCATTTCAATAGCCGAGGGAGAAAAAATGAAACCCAAAAAAGAAACCTTCTGAACTCCAAAGAGGCACTTAGACCCCTTCATAAACAACGCATTAGCACGAAGGATCTGAAATACCATCCTGACCTGCTTCACATGAGACTCCCAATCATCGGAAAAAAACAAAATATCATCCAAATATACAATCATGAATTTATCCAGATAATTCCGGAAGATATCATGCATAAAGGACTGAAACACAGATGGAGCATTAGAGAGCCCGAATGGCATCACAAGGTATTCAAAATGGCCTTCGGGCGTATTAAATGCTGTTTTCCATTCGTCACCCTGTTTAATACGAACAAGATTATACGCCCCTCAAAGGTCAATCTTGGTAAACCAACTAGCCCCCTTAATCCGAGCAAACAAATCAGAAAGCAAAGGTAAAGGGTACTGGAATTTGACCGTGATCTTATTGAGAAGGCGATAATCTATACAGGGCCTCAAGGAGCCATCCTTCTTGGCAACAAAAAAGAACCCCGCTCCCAATGGTGACAAAGACGGGCGAATATGCCCCTTCTCTAAGGACTCCTTTACATAACTCCACATAGCGGCATGCTCTGGCACAGACAGATTGAAAAGTCGGCCCTTAGGGAACTTACAGCCAGGAATCAAGTTAATAGCACAATCACAGTCCCTATGAGGAGGAAGGGAGCTGGACTTGGGCTCCTCAAATATATCCTGGAAATCCGACAAAAACTCAGGAACTTCAGAAGAGGGGGAAGAGGAAATTGACATCAAAGGAATATCACTATGTATCCCTTGACAACCCCAACTAGTCACAGACATAGATTTCCAATCCAGCACTGGATTATGTACCTGTAACCATGGAAAACCCAGCACAACAACATCATGCAAATTATGCAACACCAAAAAGCGAATATTTTCCTGATGTGCTGGAGCCATGTACATGGTCAACTGTGTCCAGTACTGAGGTTTATTCTTGGCCAATGGCGTAGCATCAATCCCCCTTAAGGGAATAGGGCTCTGCAAAGGCTCCAAGAAAAAGCCACAGCGTTTGGCAAATTCCAAGTCCATTAAGTTCAGGGCAGCGCCAGAATCCACAAATGCCATAACAGAAAAGGACGACAATGAGCAAATCAGGGTAACAGACAAAAGAAATTTAGGCTGTACAGTACTAATGGTAACAGACCTAGCGACTCTCTTAGTACGCTTAGGGCAATCAGAAATAGCATGAGTAGAGTCACCACAGTAAAAACACAGCCCATTCTGACGTCTGAATTCCTGCCGTTCTGCTCTAGTCAAAATCCTATCACATTGCATAGGCTCAGGACTCAGCCCAGAGGACACTGCCATATGGTGCACCACCTTGCGCTCGCGCAGGCGCCGATCAATCTGAATGGCCAAAGACATTGATTCGTTCAAACCAGCAGGCGTGGGGAACCCCACTATAACATCATTAAGGGCTTCAGAAAGACCCTTTCTGAAAATCGCTGCCAGGGCATACTCATTCCATTTTGTGAGCACAGACCACTTTCTAAATTTCTGGCAGTACACTTCTGCTGCTTCCTGACCCTGACACAGAGCCAGCAAGATTTTTTCTGCCTGATCCACAGAATTAGGTTCGTCATACAGCAATCCGAGCGCTTGAAAAAATGCGTCTACATTGAGCAATGCAGGATTCCCTGGCTCAAGGGAGAATGCCCAGTCCTGCGGGTCTCCACGCAGCAGAGAAATGACAATCTTCACCTGCTGAATGGGGTCACCAGAGGAACGGGGTCTCAGAGCAAAAAACAATCTGAAGTTATTTTTAAAGTTCAAAAATGTAGATCTATCCCCAGAAAACAAATCAGGAATAGGAATTCTAGGCTCTAAAACCGGAGTCTGAACAACATAATCTTGGATACTCTGTACCCTTGCAGCGAGTTGATCCACACGTGAGGACAGACCCTGAACCTCCATATCAGCACCAGAATCCTGAACCACCCAGAGATTAAGGGGAAAAAAGACAAAACAGGCTGCAAAGGAAAAAAAAATGTCTCAGAACTTTTTTTTCCCTCTTTTGAGATGCATTCAACACATTGTGGGCCAGCTGTACTGTTATGACCTGGTGGTTAAGGAGCAACACTGATATGACCTGGTGGTTAAAGAACAACATGGGACGAGCTCTGAGGAGGTGGTGTCTCTACTGACCGCAGTTCCTAATCCTAACACCAACACTAGAAATAGCCGTGGGATATTCCTGTCACTCCCTAGACACCTCGTCACAGCCTGAGAACTAACTACCCCTAAAGATGGAAACAGAAAACTATCTTGCCTCAGAGAAAACCCCCAAAGGAAAGATAACCCCCCACAAATATTGACTGTGAGTGGAGAGGGAAATGACATACACAGAAATGAAAACAGATTTTAGCAAAGGAGGCCAATACTAATCTAAATAGACAGAATAGGAAAGGATACTGTGCGGTCAGTATTAAAAACTAAAAATCCACGCAGAGTTTACAAAAATGATCTCCACACCGACTCACGGTGTGGAGGGCAAATCTGCTTCCCCAGAGCTTCCAGCTAGCCTGAATATATCATAATGACAAGCTGGACAAAAAGAGACATAACATGAACTGAGCAATAAGTCCACAGCAAATGGACAAAAAGAGAACTTGTAAAAACTTATCTTTTGCTGAAATGGACAGGCCATAAGACAAATCCAAGGAGAGATCTGAATCCAATCCAGGAACATTGACAGCTGGCATGAACTGAAGACCAGAGCCAGGTTAAATAGCAAAGCCAGGAGAGACGATAAGTGAAAGCAGCAGCTACAGCTAAACTCAAGGAGCAGCAGTTCCACTCGAAACCACCAGAGGGAGCCCAAGGGCAGAACTCACAAAAGTACCATTCACAACCACAGGAGGGGGCCCAAGAATGGAATTCTCAACAGTTGTTGCCTCCGATGTCCATGCTGCCAATTTGGTTCGTGCTTTTCACTTGGCTCGTCCTGATCGACCTGGGGGCCTGGTGAAGGTTCGGTGACCCCTCCTCAAGGGGGGGGTACTGTTGTGAATTCCGTTCTTGGGCTCCCTCTGGTGGTTGTAAATGCACTTTTGTGAATTCTGCCCTTGGGCTCCCTCTGGTGGTTTCAAGTGGAACTGCTGCTCCTTGGGTTTAGCATTAGCAGCTGTCTCCACTTATCTTCTCTCCTGGCTTTGCTATTTAACCTGGCTCTGGTCTTCAGTTCGTGCCAGCTGTCAATGTTTCTGGGTTGGATTCAGATCTCTCCTTGGATTTCTCTTATGGCCTGTCCATTTCAGCAAAAGATAAGTTCTTGCTAGTTCTTTTGTTGTCTGTTGTGAACTCTGTTTTTGGACTCCCTCCTGTGGTCGTGAGTGGTACTGTGTGAGTTCTCTCTTTGGGCTCCCTCTGGTGGCTCTTTTGTTATTCTGCGGGTCTGTGGCTGGGATCAGCTGCCTCGTCACCTGCTAGTCAGGTTGGCTATTTAACTCACCTGGCCCTTCATTCCTTGCCTGCTGTCGTTGTTACTCAGTGCTGGTTTGGTTCTCTCCTGACTTCATTCGTGATCTGGCTCTTCAAGTGAAGCTAAGTTTTGCTAGTTCATTTTTGCTCATCTTGGTTCTATATGTTTCTCAGTATATTATGAGTTCAGTCCAGCGTGCTAATATGTGACCTTTTCGCTTGCTGGTAGCTCTGGGGTGCTGAGGTTCTCCCCTCACATCGTTAGTTGGTGTGGGGGTTCTTGCATCCTCAGCGTGGATATTTTTGGATAGGGTTTTGTACTGACCGCATAGATTCTTTACTGTCCTCTTGTATCTAGTGATTAGTGGGCCTCCTTTGCTGAACCTGTTTTCATTACTGCGTTTGTGTTTTCTCCTTTGCTCACCGTTATTATTTGTGGGGGGCTGTTCTATACTTTGGGGTTATTTCTCTGAGGCCTTTAATTTCCCTCTAGGGGTAGTCAGTTTCTCATGCTGTGAAGAGACGTCTAGGATTTCAGGAACGTTCCACGGCTGCCTATAGTGTGTGCGGTTAGGATCAGGTTTGCGGTCAGTCCAGTTACCACATCCCCAGAGCTCGTCCTATGTTCACTTTCTTAGCTGGTCAGATTTGTGATCCTAAGCCACTAAGGATCATAACAGTTGTCCATTTGCTGTGGACTTAATTGCTCAGCTCATGTTATGTCTCTTTTTGTCCAGCATGTCAGTATGATTTATTCAGTCTAGCTGGAAGCTCTGGGGAAGCAGATTTGCCCTCCACACCGTGAGTCGGTGTGGAGATTATTTTTGTAAACTCTGCGTGGACTTTTAGTTTTTAATACTGACCGCACAGTATCCTTTTCTATTCTGTCTATCTAGATTAGTAGTGGCCTCCTTTGCTAAAATCTGTTTTCATTTCTGTGTATGTCATTTCCCTCTCCACTCACAGTCAATATTTGTGGGGGGCTATCTTTCCTTTTGGGGTTTTTCTCTGAGGCAAGATAGCTTTCTGTTTCCATCTTTAGGGGTAGTTAGTTCTCAGGCTGTGACGAGGTGTCTAGGGAGTGACAGGAACATCCCACGGCTACTGCTAGTGTTGGTGTTAGGATTAGGAACTGCGGTCAGTACAGATACCACCTCCTCAGAGCTCGTCCCATGTTGCTCCTTAACCACCAGGTCATAACACCGACCCCTGTTTTGCGATCGCCGTTAGTAAACGTGTAACGGCGGCTGCAAAAAAAAAGTCTGATGTGCCATTTAATTTCTCTCTCCTCTGATGTGATCGCACATCAGAGGAGAGAGAAATAGAGTCCCCTGGTCCTCCGATCACCCTCCCGTTACCTGCGGCGTCCCTCCATGGCCCCCTAAAGTCCCCCGTGCCTCCGGCTTCTTCCGGGAGAAAATGGCACAGTGCGCCTGCCGAGATCTGCCAGCCGGCGCCTGCCGAGATCTGCCAGCCGGCACCTGGCAACAATAGGAAGATTTTTCCTATCGGTTCATTTTGGTCACCGTGATAGATCACAGTGATCAAAATAAAAAATAGTAAATAACCCCTCCTTTATTACCCCCATAGTTAGGAAAAAATAATAAAATAGAGAAAATGTATTTATTTCCATTTTTCAATTAGGGTTACAGTTGGGCTAAAGTGAGTTGGGATAAAGTTAGGGTTGGGGCTAAAGTTAGGGTTAGGGTTGGGGCTAAAGATAGCGTTAGGGCTAGGGTTTAGGCTAAAGTTAGGGTTGGGATTAGGGTTAGGTTTGGGATTAGGGTTATAGTTAGGGTTGGCATTAGGGTTAGGGGTGTATTGGGAATAGGGCTGGGATTAGGGTTAGGTTTATGGTTAGGGTTATGTTTAGGGTTGGGATTAGGGTTAGGGGTGTGTTGGGGTTAGGGTATTGATTAGGGTTATGGTTAGCGTAGGGTTTGGGGTGTGTTGGGGTTAGGGTTTTGATTAAGGTTAGGGGTGTGTTGGGGCTAGTGTTGGAGTTAGAATTGGGGATTTCCACTGTTTAGGTACATCAGGGGGTCTCCAAATGCGAAATTGCTCCACCATTGATTCCAGCCAATTTTGTGTTTGAAAAGACGAATGGTGCTCCCTCCATTCTGAGCTCTGCCGTGCACCCAAACAGTGATTTACCCCCACATATGGGGCATTAGCGTACTCAGGACAAATAGGACAACTTTTGGGGTCTAGTTTCTCCTGTTACCCTTGAAAAAATAAAAAATTGGGGGCTAAAAAATCATTTTTGTGGAAAAAAAAAATTTTCACGGCTCTACGTCATAAACTTCTGTGAAGTACTTGGGCATTCAAAGTGCTTACCACACATCTAGATAAGTTCCTTGGGGGGTCCAGTTTCCAAAATGGGGTCACTTGTGGAGTGTTTCTACTTTTAAGGCACATCAGGGGCTCTGCAAACACAACATGAAACCCGCAGACCATTCTATCAAAGTCTGCATTCCAAAACGGTGCTCCTTCCCTTTCGAGCTCTTCTATGCGCCCAAACCGTGTTTCCCCCCCACATATGGGGTATCAGTGTACTCAGGACAAATTGCACAATATCCTTTGCAGTCCAATTTCTCTTGTTACTCTTGTGAAAGTAAAAATTTGGGGGTGAAAAGATCATTTTTGTGGAAAAAATATGATTTTTTATATTTTTCTCGGCTCTGCGTTATAAACTTCTGTGAAGCACTTGGGCATTTAAAGAGCTCACCACACATCTATATTAGCTCCTTGGGGGTCTAGTTTCCAAAACAGGGTCACATGTGGGGGGTTTCTACTGTTTAGGTACATCAGGGGCTCTGCAAATGCAACATGACGCCCACAGAGCATTCAATCAAAGTCTGCATTTTAAAACGCCACTACTTCCCCTCCGAGCCCCAATGTGTGCCCAAACAGTGGTCCCCCCCCCACATATGGGGTATTGGCGTACTCAGGACAAACTGGACAACAACTTTTGTCGTCCAATTTCTCCTGTTACCCTTGTAAAAATAAAAAATTGCGGGCTAAAAATATTTTTTGTGGAAAAAAAAGGATTTTTTTTATTTTCACGGCTTTGCGCTATAAACTTCTGGGAAGCACTATGGGGTTCAAGGTGCTCACCACACATCTAGATATATTCCAGCCAATTCTGCATTGAAAAAGTCAAACGGCGCTCCTGCCCTTCCAAGCTCTGTCATGCGTCCAAACCGTTGGTTACCCCCACATATGGGGTATCTGCTTACTCAGAACAAATTGCACAATAATGTTCATGGTCTAATTTCTCCTGTAATCCTTGTGAAAAAAAAATTTTTGGGGCAAAAAGATCATTTTTGTGGAAAAAATAAGATTTTTAATTTTCACGGCTCTACGTTATAAACTTCTGTGAAGCACTTGGGGATTTAAAGGGAACCTGTCACCCCGTTTTTTCGGTATGAGATAAAAATACTGTTAAATAGGGCCTGAGCTGAGCATTACAATAGTGTGTTTTGTGGACCCCGATTCCCCACCTATGCTGCCGAAATACGTTACCAAAGTAGTCGTTTTCGCCTGTCAATCAGGCTGGTCTGGTCAAAAGGGCGTGTTGTCTTCCCCCAGATTTTGCGTAGTTTTCCGTTGGTGGCGTAGTGGTGTGCGCATGCCCAAGGTCCCGAATCCTCTGCCAGGGGATTTCAAAGAGCGCGCTGTTCGTTATTCATTGGTGATCGGTGGGCGCGGCCATCTTCCTTTGGCCGCGCGTGCGCAGAAGCGGCGCTCTGCTGGCCGCGACTTCAGGAAGATGGCCGCCGCGATATCCATCTGCGCACGCGCGGCATCCCGCGGCCATTTTCCATTTTACAAACTACACTATTGTAATGCTCAGCTCAGGCCCTATTTAACAGTATTTTTATCTCATACCGAAAAAACGGGGTGACAGGTTCCCTTTAAAGTGCTCACCACACATCTACATAAGTTCCTTAACCCCTTCACCCCCGGAGCTTTTTCCGTTTTTTCATTTTCGTTTTTCGCTCCCCTCCTTCCCAGAGCCATAACTTTTTTATTTTTCCGTCAATTTGGCCATGTGAGGGCTTATTTTTTGCGGGACGAGTTGTACTTTTGAACGACATCATTGGTTTTACCATGTCGTGTACTAGAAAACGGGAAAAAAATTCCAAGTGCAGTGAAATTGCAAAAAAAGTGCAATCCCACACTTGTTTTTTGCTTGGCTATTTTGCTAGGTTCACTAAATGCTAAAACTGACCTGATATTATGATTCTCCAGGTCAGTACGAGATCATAGACCCCTAACATGACTAGGTTATTTTTCACCTAAGTGGTGAAAAAAAATTCCAAACTTTGCAAAAAAAAAAAAAAAGAATTGCGCCATTTTCCGATACTTGTAGCGTCTCCATTTTTCGTGATCTGGGGTCAGGTGAGGCCTTATTTTTTGCGTGCCGAGCTGGTGTTTTTAATGATAGCATTTTGGTGCAGATACGTTCTTTTGATCGCCCGTTATTGCATTTTAATGCAATATCGTGGCGACCAAAAAAACGTTATTCTGGCGTTTTGATTTTTTTTCTCATTACGCCATTTAGTGATCAGGTTAATGCTTTTTTTTATTGATAGATCGGGCGATTCTGAACGCAGCGATACCAAATATGTGTAGGTTTGATTTTTTTTTTATGGATTTATTTTGATTGGGGCGAAAGGGGGGTGATTTAAACTTTTATATTTTTTTTTATTTTTTTCACATTTTTTTTTACTTTTTTTTTCACTTTTGCCATGCTTCTATAGCCTCCATGGGAGGCTAGAAGCAGGCACAACTCGATTGGCTCTGCTATGTAGCAGCGATCATAAGATCGCTGCTACACAGCAGAATTGCAGGTGTGCTGTGAGCGCCGACCACAGGATGGCGCTCACAGCTACCGAGGATCAGTAACCATAGAAGTCTCAAGGACCTCTTTGGTTACCTTCCTGACACATCGCCGACCCCCGATCATGTGACGGGGTCGGCGATGACATCATTTCCGTCTGCCCGGCCGGATGCGGTAGTTAAATGCCGCTGTCTGCGTTTGACAGCGGCATTTAACTAGTTAATGGGCGCGGGCGGATCGCGATTCCGCTCGCGCTCATTGCGCGCACATGTCAGCTGTACAAAACAGCTGACATGTCGCGGCTTTAAGGTGGGCTCGCCGCCGGAGCCCACCTTAAAGCGGGGGGTTCTGCCAGCTGACGTACTATTCCGTCAGCTGGCAGAAAGGGGTTAAGGGGTCTAGTTTACAAAATGGTGTCACTTGGGGTTTTCCACTGTTTAGGCACATCAGGGGCTCTCCAAACACGACATGGCGTCCGATCTGAATTCCAGCCAATTCTGCATTGAAAAAGTCAAACAGCGCTCCTTCTCTTCCAAGCTCTGCCGTGCGCCCAAACAGTGGTCTACCCCCACATATGGGGTATTGGCGTATTTAGGAGAAATTGCACAACAAATGTTGTGGTTAATTTTCTCTTTTTAGGCTATGTGCACACGTCAGGATTTCTAGCAGAAATCCGCGTGCGTTTTTTTTCGCGCTTTTTTACCGCGCTTTTGATGCATTTTTTACGCATTTTTGACACGTTTTTTCATGCGTTTTTCATGCGTTTTTTCCAAATGCATAGAATTGCGGGAAAAACGCGGAAAATCCGCAAAATTAATGAACATGCTGCTTTTGTTACCGCGATGCGTTTTTTTCACGGGAAAAAACGCACCATGTGCACAAAACATGCAGAATGCATTCTAAATAGTAGAATGCATAATGTATGCATTTTTAATGAGTTTTTATAGCGTTTTTATCGCAAAAAAACGCGAAAAAACCTGAACGTGTGCACATACCCTTACATTTGTGAAAATTTAAAAAAATGGTTCTGAATTTAAATTTTTGTAAAAAAAGTTAAATGTTATTTTTTCCATCCACATTGCTTCAGTTCCTGTGAAGCATGTAAAGGGTCAATTAACTTCTTGAATGTGGTTTTGAGCACCTTGAGGGGTGTCGTTCTTAGAATGGTGTCACTTATGGGTATTTTCTGTCATGTAAACATGCCTCAATCACACCTATCCTCAAAAAGCCCTCACTTGACCCATCCTCTGTATCTAGCTATCGCCCTATATCACTTCTCCCCTACGCCTCAAAACTACTGGAATAACACGTCCATCTTGAACTGTCCTCACATCTATCTTCCTGCTCCCTTTTCGACCACTTACAATCAGGCTTCCGGTCACACCACTCCACTGAAACTGCCCTAACTAAGGTCACCAATGACCTATTAACCGCCAAGAGCAAGCGACACTACTCTATCCTCCTCTTCCTGGACCTGTCGGCTGCCTTTGACACAGTGGACCATTCCCTATTATTACAGACCCTCTCATCCCTTGGCATCACAGTCTTGGCCCTATCCTGGATCTCGTCATACCTAACTGACCGAACATTCAGCGTCTCCCATTCACACACCACCTCCTCACCTCGCTCCCATCTGTTAGAGTCCCGCAAGGTTCAGTTCTAGGGCCCCTGCTCTTCTCCATTTACGCTTTTGGCCTGGGACAGCTCATAGAATCTCATGGCTTTCAGTACCATCTCTATGCTGATGACACACAGATCTACATCTCTGGACCAGATATCACCACCCTACTAACCAGAATCCCTCAATGTCTATCCGCTATTTCATCCTTCTTCTCTGCTAGATTTCTAAAACTTAACATGGACAAAACAGAATTCATTGTCTTTCCCCCATCTCATGCGACCCCCCCAACGAACCTGTCTATTACAGTAAACGGCTGCCCACTCTCCCCAGTCCCACAAGCTCGCTGTCTCGGGTTAATCCTTGACACTGATCTCTCCTTCAAACCGCATATCCAAGCCCTTTCCACTTCCTGCCGCCTTCAACTCAAAAATATTTCACGGATCCGTACATTCCTAAACCAAGAGTCTGCAAAAACCCTAGTTCATGCCCTCATCATCTCCCGCCTCGACTACTGTAACCTCCTGCTCTGTGGCCTCCACTCAAACACTCTCGCACCCCTCAAAGCTGTTCTAAACTCTGCTGCCCGACTAATCCACCTGTCCCCCCGCTATTCCCCGGCCTCTCCCCTCTGTCAATCCCTTCACTGGCTCTCCATTGCCCAGAGACTCCAGTTCAAAACCCTAACCATGACATACAAAGCCATCCACAACCTGTCTCCTCCATACATCTGTGACCTCGTCTCCCAGTACTTTCCTGCACGCAACCTCCGATCCTCACAAGATCTCCTTCTCTACTCCCCTCTTATCTCCTCTTCCCACAATCGCATACAAGATTTCTCTCGCGCATCCCCCTACTCTGGAACTCTCTATTACAACATATCAGACTCTCATCTACCATCGAAACCTTCAAAAAGAACCTGATGACCCACCTCTTCCGACAAGCCTACAACCTGCAGTAACCACCGATCGACCAAACCACTGCACGACCAGCTCTATCCTTACCTACTGTATCCTCATCCATCCCTTGTAGATTGTGAGCCCTCGCGGGCAGGGTCCTCTCTCCTCCTGTACCAGTTATGACTTGTATTGTTTAAGATTATTGTACTTGTTTTTATTATGTATACCCCTCCTCACATGTAAAGCTTTTCATTTCTCCTTCCCAAACCCGACAGGATATGAGACATGGTTTACATGCAGTAAACCATCTCATATCCCCTTTTTTTTGCATATTCCACACTACTAATGTTAGTAGTGTGTATGTGCAAAATTTGGGCGCTGTAGCTGCTAAAATAAAGGGTTAAATGGCGGAAAAAATTGGCGTGGGCTTCCGCGCAATTTTCTCCGCCAGAGTGGTAAAGCCAGTGACTGAGGGCAGATATTAATAGCCTAGAGAGGGTCCATGGTTATTGACCCCCCCTGGCTACAAACATCTGCCCCCAGCCACCCCAGAAAAGGCACATCTGGCAGATGTGCCTATTCTGGCACTTGGCCACTCTTCCCACTCCCGTGTAGCGGTGGGATATGGGGTAATGAAGGGTTGTGACATAATTGACGCCTCTCCATTATTAACCTGGCTTCATGTCACCTTACAATAGCAAGGTGGCATTAACCCTTCATTACCCCATATCCCACCGCTACACGGGAGTGGGAAGAGAATGGCCAAGTGCCAGAATCTTCCAGATGTGCCTTTTCTGGGGTGGCTGGGGGCAGATGTTTGTAGCCAGGGGGGCCAATAACCATGGACCCTCTCTAGGCTATTAATATCTGCCCTCAGTCACTGGCTTTACCACTCTGGTGGAGAAAATTGCGCGGGAGCCCACGCCAATTTTTTCCGCCATTTAACCCTTTATTTTAGCAGCTACAGCGCCCAAATTTTGCACATACACACTACTAACATTAGTAGTGTGGAATATGCAAAAAAAGGGGATATGAGATGGTTTACTGTATGTAAACCATGTCTCATATCCTGTCGGGTTTGGGAAGGAGAAATGAAAAGCCGGCAATTGAATTACCGGCTTTTCACTAACACTGCTGCGTATTTCTCACAAGTCACACTGCTGGTCTGTGTGGAATCTGTATTTTTCTCGCCCCCATTGACTTTCATTGGCGATTTTTTTTGCGCAATACGGTGACAAACGCAGCATGCTGCGATTTTCTACGTCCGTACAAGACCGTATATTACGGATGCGTAATATACGGCAGATAGGAGCTGGGACATAGGAAATCATTGGGCCGTGTGTAATGCGAATTTTACGGACGTAGTTTATGCGCTTGCAGCGCCCCAGAGTCCTGGTCGTTGCAGTACTGATGCTCCGTCACTAAGGGGGGCTATGGCACTGAAGGAGTTTACCTGACCAGGTATCACAGACACCAATACAATTCACAGTCTGGCCTCCAGGGGGAGCTAAGGGTGCTATGTATTAGGCCACTCCTCACAGTCTGGTAAAACTGGGGGTTGGATAGGAAGTTAGACAGAAAGCTGACTGGGTTGGAACCAGGCAACATCTTGTGGCAGAGGGTGTTGCAGGGGGAAGATTCAGAGGGGTCCCTGTCAGGGGTGGGATCCTGACAGAGGCCTAGCGAACAGAGAGAACGTTACAGGACTGCACCTGCACGAGATAGCGGCGGTGCCCTAAGAAAGGACAAGAAGCGAGGTTTATTGTGCTGAGTGAGAAACGAGAATACTAGTAGGAGTCGTGCTGTAAGATGACGCAATATCCTAC
Organism: Ranitomeya variabilis; assembly: GCF_051348905.1. Taxonomy (NCBI): domain Eukaryota; kingdom Metazoa; phylum Chordata; class Amphibia; order Anura; family Dendrobatidae; genus Ranitomeya; species Ranitomeya variabilis. The sequence goes on along the minus strand of NC_135236.1, from coordinate 669,198,024 downwards.
TGAGGCACGTAGCCGGTGGCCGGAACGCCGAGGAAGTACTAAGCTCCAAGCAATACTTCAAACCTACGGCAGGACAGTCAGTTATAGGCGGGCTGTCTCACTCAAATCACCTACGAAGACAGAGGTGGGGCAACAACAGGAGGAGGGCGGCACTAGGGTCCAAGAACAACTCCGAGCCCTCCCGTCATACGGGTGCATCCTAGCCATAGCATCTGGGGGACGAAGAAGAACATCATAATCGAGTTGTGAGGGAACACGAGAAACAGACACAACAGTTGTGGGGACTATCCCGTAAGCACAGCAGGGGAGGACCACAACACACAAGCTCTAGAAGGTAGGCACCGATTTCCACCTGCAAAGGGAACTCTGGAAGTGCCATCGGACCGGCCGGACTTGCGCAGCCCGGTTAACCGTATTCCGGACTGAGGATCCAGAAGCCTTCAGTAAAGAGGTAAAGAGACTGCAACCTGGTGTCCTCGTTGTTTACTGCGACCAGCACCACATCACAACAACACTACCACGCACCACCTTTCACTGGACGCCCCTCAGCAGGGCCACGGACCGGGTCTAGCCACCGTGACAACCCCAGAATAGAGACTCAGAGGCCCGATACCGGGTACCCCTCGGCCCTGCGGCAGTGGGGGCGCTCCAACTTGGCGTCACGAACAGGATCCCACTTAAGCGTGAAGGATCAGGTCATGTGTGCCTTGGAACTGTGATTTATTGTGCTTGGACTGTGACTTATTGAAAAGACTGTGCATTGCCACAAGAGTTCCCGCCAAAACCCGCCGCCATTGCAGCGCCACAGGGAGTGCAGAGGAAGAAGAAGGGCGTACCATGGGAGGAGACTACAAAAGCAGCGCCAACAGCAGCGACCGCCCCCTCCGACTCCTGCTGCGAGATGACGACCTGCCTAGAAGCAGAGGAGAACCACCCCCTGATTTGCAACGGCGGGAACGAGGCGAAGAGGGAGCTCGACCTTGGAGAAATGGCGGAGCCAGGTGTATGCAGTGACGCCGAATGTCGGACAGCGACGATGAGCAGCAAGTGCCCGAGCGACGGCGAAGTATTCCTGGCTTGTCCTCACCCACCGGAGACGGACCCGAATCCACCGCAGCTAAAGGACTCGAACTCCTTGGAGCCGCCGGCGGAGGAGCCGAGCCCACCTATTCCGACCATGGAGCCATGGAGAGCGGAGCCACATCGAGAAGCCGCCTTGGAGGAGCCGCGGTCCGGGCTGCAGCCGATTCCAGTGTCCTTGTCAGCGGAGCGGATCGACACCGGTGGAATCACATCAGGCGCAGGTATGGAAGGCGTCCCTACTTCCCCGGCCAATTCTGCTCTCCCGACCGATCCCGCTCCCGCGACCGCTCCTCACCCCAACAACAATAACCGTTTCCTCTCAGTGGAGCGGGTGATCCTCACCCCCAACACGTTGGGGAAGTTGGTACCTCCATTACCGACCAAGATGGGAGAACCCATAGATGTGAGCTCAGACGGGGTGATCCTCCAGTGGGACACCCCCCAGATCGGGCCAGATGGAGCTCGGGAGGAAGGCCTCACCCTTGCTGTGCTCACTTGGGAACAATATAAACAATGCCTGATCCTACATTGGAAAAACCAAAAAGACACAGAACAAACTAATGCGCCAACAATACAACGCCCAAAGCCTGCGCGCGGCAGGAAAGACGTGGTAAAGCGGGGAACTGTGCTGGCCTTTCACCCAAAGCGGGGTTGGGGCTCCATACAGGAACCGGGACTACCGACTGACGTCTTCGTTACCAGTTACAACGTGAAGACTCCCTGCTGCAACCAATGTGGTGATCCACTATTGCAAAAGGGGGATCAGGTGACCTACACCTGCCACCGGAGTGCACAAGGATGGTGCGCTCGGAACGTCCAACGATGTGGGCCTGAGGGGGTGTCACCTGTTGCCTCGACCATGATTGAACCGGACTTGACAGATCTTACTACTATAGCCACCGTACGCCTTGTTGCAGCTACTGAGCTGGCAGCTAGGGTTAGCCTTCGAATCCAGACACCGGGTGACCTGATTGCACCCGAGAGACCAACTAGTGACACTAACACCACATCGGCCGGGGACCAGGGGCCGAAGCCTGAACGGCCAGGAGGTGTCCACTATCGGCAGATGTCTTGTAACTTGCTATGAAGATCTAGATGCCTTATGGACTGTAAATAATTAACTGTTTGTTTCCCTGCTTGCTGCTAGTACCCGTTTAGGGTTAACTCTTAAAGGGATCCCTTTGTTTACCCGGGATCCCTGCTGTTGCCTTTTTGTTTTTGTTTTCGTTCTCTGCCTTTTTGCACATGTTATAAAGAACATGGATCATGAACAATGCATGATTACAAACTCCTTGTAAATAGTTTGCACCTTCTTAAAGGTGCCCTCTACTGGTTTTACAAAAGAAAGGACTCTTTGCGAAGAAACTGTTCCTGGAAACAGCACCGGAGTCCTTACTGCATACAGACTTGCAGCTTGAGAAGTTGCACTACCTCATAGAGACTCGGTTCCTTCTTAAAGGGAACGTTCATCGATAGCACTTAGAGAATGATGATGCTTTACAAGAAGAAGTAATAATGCTGATATGTAAAAGTTATATGTAGTAAGCTAGTTAATTGTAAGAAATGTTTAATGATGTTGCTAGAAGAATGAGGACAGGAAGTGAACCCAGACGGGGTTAGTCAGTGAGTCCTCCTAGGAGCCATACAGAGATGGCTCAGTGATCTTGAACTAAGAGATGGATGATACGTTCTATACTGTGTATAGTAGCAGAAAGGCAGTAGGCCCGGGCGGAAAGGGGCGGTCCTGTAACAGAACGAGAGGCAGTAGGCCTGGGGCAGATAGACGGGCGGTTCTGCAGATGTAAAGATGGAGAATGAAGAAAAGTTGATTAGCCTTATAGTGTTTTATAAGAAGGTCTTTAGTGGATTCAGCGTGTACGTCCTTAAAGGCAATGTTAAATTATTGTTCAGAAATTTGCACTTAGTAGAATACCTGGTTGGGTAAAAGAAGTTATTTATAGTATGTTATTTAAAAGTATTTAACCATGTTTGTAACGTTCAAGTGTCCTCACCTCCCATAAAGGGAAGCTCTGTTAAAAGTTATTGCATTCCAAAAATTGTATGTCTTTTTGCTGACATGTATTGTTGTTTTCTTCCCAGTCCAGGAGTACTGGATTAAACCGGGGGGGAGTGCAGCGCCCCAGAGTCCTGGTCGTTGCAGTGCTGATGCTCCGCCACTAAGGGGGGCTATGGTACGTCCGATGGCACTGAAGGAGTTCACCTGACCAGGTATCACAGTGTTGTGAATTAGACTTTTTTGGCTCCCTCTTGTGGTCACTAGTGATATGACTCTGGGATTGTCTTTCCTCAGTTTGGCACCCACCTGGGTCGTTAGTCCAGGGGTGTTGCTATATAAACTTCCTGGTTTCTCAGTCCAGTGCCTGGCATCGTTGTAATCAGTTCCTTTCTGTTTGCTCCTGTCTGCTGGTCTTGGATCTTGCAAAATGAAGCTAAGTCCTGCTTCCTTGTTTTTTGGTTATTTGCTTGCTCTTATTTTTTGTCCAGCTTGTACTAAATGTGATTTCTGATTTTGTTGGAAGCTCTAGGGGGCTGGTGTTCTCCCCCCGGGCCGTTAGACGGTTCGGGGGTTCTTGAATATCCAGCGTGGAAATTTTGATAGGGTTTTTGCTGACCATATAAGTCATCTTACTATATTCTGCTATTAGTCAGTGGGCCTCTCTTTGCTAAATATCTAGTTCATTCTTACGTTTGTCTTTTCTCCTTACCTCACCGTTATTATTTGTTGGGGGCTTGTATCCAACTTTTGGGGTCTTTTCTCTGGAGGCAAGAAAGGTCTATCTTTTCCCTTCTAGGGTTAGTTAGTTCTCCGGCTGGTGCGAGACGTCTAGAACCAACGTAGGCACGTTCCCCGGCTGCTGCTATTTGTGGTGCTATGATTAGATATATGGTCAGCCCAGTTACCATTGCCCTATGAGCTGTTTTTTTGTGTTTGCAGACTTGGTATGTACTTTTGAGACCCTCTGCCATTGGGGTCATAACACACAGACACCAATACACTTCACAGTCTGGCCTCCAGGGGGAGCTAAGGGTGCTATGTATTAGGCCACTCCTCACAGTCTGGTAAAACTGGGGGTTGGATAGGAAGTTAGACAGAAAGCTGACTGGGTTGGAACCAGGCAACATCTTGTGGCAGAGGGTGTTGCAGGGGGAAGATTCAGAGGGATCCCTGTCAGGGGTGGGATCCTGACAGAGGCCTAGTGAACAGAGAGAACGTTACGGGACCGCGCCTGCACGAGATAGCGGCAGTGCCCTAAGAAAGGACAAGAAGCGAGGTTTATTGTGCTGAGTGAGAAACGAGATCAACGCAACAAGGAGAATACCAGTAGGAGTTGTGCTGTAAGACGAGGCAACATCCTACTGAGGGGCGTAGCCGGTGGCCGGAACGCCGAGGAAGTACTAAGCTCCAAGCAATACTTCAAACCTACGGCAGGACAGTCAGTTATAGGCGGGCTGTCTGTTGTGAAATTGGATTTTGGGCTCCCCCGGTGGCCACTGGTGGAATTGAACTGGTGTGCATCATTCCCTCTGTTCACCTGTTTCCATCAGGATGTGGGAGTCGCTATTTAGCCTTGCTCCTCTGTCACTTCCTTGCCGGTCAACATTGTAATCAGAAGCCTTTCTGTGCATGTTCCTGCTGCTAGACAACTCCCAGCTAAGTTGGACTTTTGTCCTTGTTTGTTTTTGCATTTTGTTCCAGTTCACAGCTGATGTTTCGTTTCTGTGTCTGGAAAGCTCTTGTGATCTGAAATTGCCACTCTGATGTTATGAGTTAATACTAGAGTCTTAAAGTAATTTCAGGATGGTGTTTTGATAGGGTTTTCAGCTGACCATGAAAGTGTCCTTTCTGTCTTCCTGCTATCTAGTAAGCGGACCTCAATTTTGCTAAACCTATTTTCATACTACGTTTGTCATTTCTTCTAAACTCACCGCCAATATATGTGGGGGCCTCTGTCTGCCTTTCGGGGAAATTTCTCTAGAGGTGAGCCAGGACTATATTTTCCTCTGCCAGGATTAGTTAGTCCTCCGGCCGGCGCTGGGCGTCTAGGGATAAAACGTAGGCAAACGCTACCCGGCTACTGTTAGTTGTGCGGCAGGTTTAGTTCATGGTCAGTTTAGTTTCCATCCTTCCAAGAGCTAGTTCTTATGTTTGCTGGGCTATGTTCTCTTGCCATTGAGAACCATAACAGTTTGACCGGCCACAAAGGGTTAAACTAATTGGCAGAGAAAGGAGAGAAAAGAGTAGTCTGCTGAAGATTTTTTTTTTTTTCCCTTCAGTTCTGAGTGTGCTTATAATTGAATCTCTTGCAAGTCTGCCTATATTGCAGCCTTTCTCTCTCTCTCTCCTTCTAATCCTGGAATGGCTCTGTGTTCACCTGTTTAAAATGGATATTCAGAGTTTAGCTGCAGGTTTGAATAATCTCACCACGAAAGTTCAAAATTTACAAGATTTTATTGTTCATGTTTCTATATCTGAACCTAGAATTCCTTTGCCTGAATTTTTCTACGGGGATAGATCTTGCTTTCAAAATTTCAAAAATAATTGCAAGTTGTTTTTGTCCCTGAAATCTCGCTCTGCTGGAGATCCTGCTCAGCAGGTCAGGATTGTGATTTCCTTGCTCCGGGACGACCCTCAGGATTGGGCTTTTGCATTGGCTCCAGGGGATCCTGCGTTGCTCAATGCGGATGCGTTTTTTCTGGCCTTGGGGTTGCTTTATGAGGAACCTCAGTTAGAGCTTCAGGCGGAAAAGGCCTTGATGTCCCTATCTCAGGGGCAAGACGAAGCTGAAATATACTGCCAGAAATTCCGTAAATGGGCTGTGCTTACTCAGTGGAATGAGTGCGCCCTGGCGGCGAATTTCAGAGAGGGTCTCTCTGATGCCATTAAGGATGTTATGGTGGGGTTCCCTGTGCCTGCGGGTCTGAATGAGTCCATGACAATGGCTATCCAGATCGATAGGCGTCTACGGGAGCGCAAACCTGTGCACCATTTGGCGGTGTCTACTGAGAAGACGCCAGAGAATATGCAATGTGATAGAATTCTGTCCAGAAGCGAACGGCAGAATTTTAGACGAAAAAATGGGTTGTGCTTCTATTGCGGTGATTCAACTCATGTTATATCAGCATGCTCTAAGCGTACTAAGAAGCTTGATAAGTCTGTTTCAATTGGCACTTTGCAGTCTAAGTTTATTCTATCTGTGACCCTGATTTGTTCTTTATCATCTATTACCGCGGACGCCTATGTCGACTCTGGCGCCGCTTTGAGTCTTATGGATTGGTCTTTGCCAAACGCTGTGGGTATGATTTGGAGCCTCTTGAAACTCCTATACCCCTGAAGGGGATTGACTCCACCCCATTGGCTAGTAATAAACCACAATACTGGACACAAGTAACTATGCGGATTAATCCGGATCACCAGGAGATTATTCGCTTTCTTGTGCTGTATAACCTACATGATGTGTTGGTGCTTGGATTGCCATGGCTGCAATCTCATAACCCAGTCCTCGACTGGAAAGCTATGTCTGTGTTAAGCTGGGGATGTAAGGGGACGCATGGGGACGTACCTTTGGTTTCCATTTCATCATCTATTCCCTCTGAGATTCCTGAATTCTTGTCTGCATATCGTGACGTTTTTGAAGAACCTAAGCTTGGTTCATTACCTCCGCACCGGGAGTGCGATTGTGCCATAGATTTGATTCCGGGTAGTAAATACCCTAAGGGTCGTTTATTTAATCTGTCTGTGCCTGAACATGCTGCTATGCGAGAATATATAAAGGAGTCCTTGGAAAAGGGACATATTCGTCCTTCGTCATCTCCCTTAGGAGCCGGTTTTTTCTTTGTCGCTAAGAAAGATGGCTCTTTGAGGCCGTGTATTGATTATCGGCTTTTGAATAAAATCACGGTTAAATATCAATATCCGTTGCCACTGCTGACTGATCTGTTTGCTCGCATAAAGGGGGCCAAGTGGTTCTCTAAGATAGATCTCCGTGGGGCGTATAATTTGGTGCGAATTAAGCAGGGGGATGAGTGGAAAACCGCATTTAATACGCCCGAGGGCCACTTTGAGTATTTGGTGATGCCTTTTGGTCTTTCAAATGCCCCTTCAGTCTTTCAGTCCTTTATGCATGACATTTTCCGTGATTATTTGGATAAATTTATGATTGTGTATCTGGATGATATTTTGATTTTTTCGGATGACTGGGACTCTCATGTTCAGCAGGTCAGGAGGGTTTTTCAGGTTTTGCGGTCTAATTCCTTGTGTGTGAAGGGTTCTAAGTGCGTTTTTGGGGTTCAAAAGATTTCCTTCTTGGGATATATTTTTTCCCCCTCTTCCATCGAGATGGATCCTGTCAAGGTTCAGGCTATTTGTGATTGGACGCAACCCTCTTCTCTTAAGAGTCTTCAGAAATTTTTGGGCTTTGCTAACTTTTATCGCCGATTTATTGCTGGTTTTTCTGATGTTGTTAAACCATTGACAACATACTGACCCCGGAGTTCTTAAACTCCTTTTAGTCAAGAAGCGTTATTTAAATTTAATAACAAAATTTCTTTATTAACATATAAAACATACACATTTAAAACAATGCCTCACAATCAAGAATAGACTCAAAACAGAGATCAGCAAAGTATAAATGAAGTGTACCCAGGTAAACCTTAATCCTATTCAGTTATATACACAAATATCATTTCATGGGAAAGCAGTGCGGTGAACAGGGGAATGAAAATTGGTGTAACAAAATGCACTATGCAGCGTTATTATCCTCCAAATGAGCGCTTAGAGGAGTAAATTACTCCATCAAGCAATAGGACAAATGCCCAATTTAAGATCAACATATACAATACTTAGTGGAACCTAATAGCCCCTTGACATATAGGTCATATACCGAAAAAGCCCATAGTAAGCTAGAACGGGCAAGCTGCCAGCCAGACACGCACAGCGACCTAGCCAGACCGAAAGGTTCCCAGCTGATCCACACCTGCACCTCCCATATAGTAAACTGAAAGTGGTTAAAGAGAGTGGAAGACACGGGTATAATCCCGGTTCCAAAACATATTACCTGAGCGCAGTCACTACAAACACAGAATCCCAGCCTCGTGGCACGCTGAAGCTCCGTCACCCCGACGCGCGTTTCGCACCCGCTTCTTCCTGGGGGCGCGTCGGGGTGACGGAGCTTCAGCGTGCCACGAGGCTGGGATTCTGTGTTTGTAGTGACTGCGCTCAGGTAATATGTTTTGGAACCGGGATTATACCCGTGTCTTCCACTCTCTTTAACCACTTTCAGTTCACTATATGGGAGGTGCAGGTGTGGATCAGCTGGGAACCTTTCGGTCTGGCTAGGTCGCTGTGCGTGTCTGGCTGGCAGCTTGCCCGTTCTAGCTTACTATGGGCTTTTTCGGTATATGACCTATATGTCAAGGGGCTATTAGGTTCCACTAAGTATTGTATATGTTGATCTTAAATTGGGCATTTGTCCTATTGCTTGATGGAGTAATTTACTCCTCTAAGCGCTCATTTGGAGGATAATAACGCTGCATAGTGCATTTTGTTACACCAATTTTCATTCCCCTGTTCACCGCACTGCTTTCCCATGAAATGATATTTGTGTATATAACTGAATAGGATTAAGGTTTACCTGGGTACACTTCATTTATACTTTGCTGATCTCTGTTTTGAGTCTATTCTTGATTGTGAGGCATTGTTTTAAATGTGTATGTTTTATATGTTAATAAAGAAATTTTGTTATTAAATTTAAATAACGCTTCTTGACTAAAAGGAGTTTAAGAACTCCGGGGTCAGTATGTTGTCATTAATATTGAAGTGTTGCCTATCCAGTAGATAGAGGAAATGGGCTGGTGCGTTGTGCTTATCGTTGTTAAACCATTGACTGATTTGACTAAGAAGGGTGCTGATGTTGCTGATTGGTCCCCTGCTGCTGTGGAGGCCTTTCGGGAGCTTAAGCGCCGCTTTTCTTCCGCCCCTGTGTTGCGTCAGCCTGATGTTGCTCTTCCTTTTCAGGTTGAGGTCGACGCTTCT